>NC_071270.1:13275051-13417551 GCF_023375685.1 Ictalurus furcatus | reverse complement strand
TCGCACCCACCCACACACTCTCGCATCCACACACACACTCGCATCCACACACACACTCGCATCCACACACACACTCGCATCCACACACACACTCGCATCCACACACACACTCGCATCCACACACACACACTCGCATCCACACACACACACTCGCATCCACACACACACACTCGCATCCACACACACACACTCGCATCCACACACACACACACTCGCATCCACACACACACTCGCATCCACACACACACTCGCATCCACACACACACACACTCGCATCCACACACACACACTCGCATCCACACACACACACACTCGCATCCACACACACACACACACTCGCATCCACACACACACTCGCATCCCCACACACACACACTCGCATCCACACACACACACTCGCATCCACACACACACACTCGCATCCACACACACACACTCGCATCCACACACACACACTCGCATCCACACACACACACTCGCATCCACACACACACTCGCATCCACACACACACACACTCGCATCCACTCGCATCCACACACGCATCCACTCGCATCCACACACGCATCCACTCGCATCCACACACACACACACTCACATCCACACACACACACACTCGCATCCACACACACACACACTCGCATCCACACACACACTCGCATCCACACACACACACACTCGCATCCACACACACACACACTCGCATCCACACACACACACACTCGCATCCACACACACACTCGCATCCACACACACACTCGCATCCACACACACACACTCGCATCCACTCGCATCCACACACGCATCCACTCGCATCCACACACACACTCGCATCCACACACACACTCGCATCCACACACACACTCGCATCCACACACACACACACACACTCGCATCCACACACACACTCGCATCCACACACACACACTCGCATCCACACACACACACTCATCCACTCGCATCCACACACGCATCCACTCGCATCCACACACACACTCGCATCCACACACACACTCGCATCCACACACACACTCGCATCCACACACACACTCGCATCCACACACACACTCGCATCCACACACACACTCGCATCCACACACACACACACACACACTCGCATCCACACACACACACTCGCATCCACACACACACACTCGCATCCACACACACTCGCATCCACACACACTCGCATCCACACACACTCGCATCCACACACACTCGCACCCACACACACACTCGCACCCACCCACACACACACTCGCACCCACCCACACACACACTCGCACCCACCCACACACACACTCGCATCCACACACACACACACTCGCATCCACACACACACACTCGCATCCACACACACACACTCGCATCCACACACACACTCGCATCCACACACACACACACACACTCGCATCCACACACACACACACACACTCGCATCCACACACACACACACACACTCGCATCCACACACACACACACTCGCATCCACACACACACACACTCGCATCCACACACACTCGCATCCACACACACTCGCATCCACACACACTCGCATCCACACACACTCGCATCCACACACACTCGCACCCACCCACACACTCGCACCCACCCACACACACACTCGCACCCACCCACACTCGCATCCACACACTCGCATCCACACACACACACTCGCATCCACACACACACACTCGCATCCACACACACACACTCGCATCCACACACACACACTCGCATCCACACACACACACTCGCATCCACACACACACACTCGCATCCACACACACACTCGCATCCACACACACACACTCGCATCCACACACACACACTCGCATCCACACACACACTCGCATCCACACACACACTCACACTCGCACCCACACACTCACACTCGCACCCACCCACACACTCGCATGCACCCACACGCACACTCGCATGCACCCACACGCACACTCGCATGCACCCACACGCACACTCGCATGCACCCACACGCACACTCGCATGCACCCACACGCACACTCGCATGCACCCACACGCACACTCGCATGCACCCACACGCATCCGCGCACACACTCGCATCCACGCACACACTCGCATCCACGCACACACTCGCATCCACGCACACACTCGCATCCACGCACACACTCGCATCCACGCACACACTCGCATCCACGCACACACACTCGCATCCACGCACACACACTCGCATCCACGCACACACACTCGCATCCACACACACACACACACTCGCATCCACACACACACACTCGCATCCACACACACACTCGCATCCACACACACACACTCGCATCCACACACACACACTCGCATCCACACACACACTCGCATCCACCCACACAGTACTGTGACCAGTAGAAGCTGTGAGGTTAATAATATACTCATGCATCTCAAAACAGTTCAATCATTGGACTTACGTATTGTGGGAAATGCATGCCATTCTGTTTATTCCACCAGATGAAAATTTCACAACGCAACAGACAGTCAGAGGACACAAAGGTTCAAATGACACTGTAGCTCAAACAATAAGAATATTTTAAAGCCATACTACAGGATTGTTTACTTAGGGTATCTTTTTGGTCAGAGATGTGTCTTAATGTATCTTACTGCGTAAAGCACTGAAAAACTTCTCTTCTCACCATGCTGGCAGGGTTCCATGTTGTGGTTGGAGCGGTCTTTGGTTGCCAGTTGGTTCCACCAGTCAGCTTCTTCTCACCAGGCTGACTCCAGTGGATGTCACTTCATACAAACAAAGATGTTAGCATAGACTTCCTGTTAGCATAGACTTCAAAAGCTGCTGTGTGTATGCACTTTACATTTAGACTTACTTTTTTGATGTGCCATTTACAATACCCAGATCTGCAAAAACAAAACAAAACAAACAAACACAGAATATCCATGTTAAATCCAAAATGTTAGATCCAAATCACAATATCCAATGTAATATTAGTTGCATGCTCAAAAGTATATGGACAAAAGACCATCACACACGTCCCTGCCCATTCCAAAACTATGTGCATTAACACGGAATTGGTCTCTCCTTTGCTGTTATAATAATTTCCACTCTTCTGGGAAGGCTTTCCACTTGACTTTGGAACATGGCTGTGGGGTTTTGTGCTCATTTAGCAACAAGAGCATTAGTGAGGTTGGACAGTGATGTCAAGTGAGCAGGCTTGATGGCCAGCTGTCCACATACTTTTGACCATACAGTGCCATGCAGAATGTGTGATACTTTTTCAGATATACACAAATGCCAGACACATACTGCCCACAAGGTTGGCCAGAGAGGAGTCCAGGTCATCGGACACCAGTTTGCCAGTCTGTTGGACACTGGGTGGCATGCCCTGGCTCGGAGAAGCTACTGTGGGTTTCAGGATACAACCTAAAACATAATCTTTCCAAGAAGGCAAGGACAAAGGAAGAGAGAAAAATGAGAGCAAAAGAAGGAGACAATAAAGAGCAGAAGATACTAGACAAACCATATTTATTGTAGATGGAGTGAAACCTTATTAAAATGCAAATAAACTGGATAAGTCCAATTTTATCCCTTAAACAGTCAGCATCAACTCACCGGAGTCATGCATGCCATGCAAAGCCAAGGCCCAGAGTTTACCACACAGCACAGGAAGAGACAGAAAAATGGGATACTATAAGTATAATATTCCAACACACAAGCCACTTGATTAAATTAGCATGGATGGCGTATACCACAAATTGACTTTAAAATAACTGATGAGTGGAGAAGGTGTTGTGTCTAGAAATGTCTAGTGTGGTGTCTCTGTATGTCCTACGTGTGTGCAAAAACAGAAAAAAAAATCAAAAGCTGTTCAACATAAAAAGATGTACTTTATTGCCATACTGACAGAATGCAGAAAAATGTATACAGTACCTCACTTACTCATGCTTTCTCTACGGAGACACTCGAAACAAATGTAAAAAGTGCAACCATTCATACTGAATATCCCCATTTCACACTTATTCAGAGATGTGTATGGGACGTCAAGCACAGCACTGCAACTCCCTGCCCTCATTTTTCAGCTGTGAGTGGGGAAGCAAGAGAGGCTTGCTCTCCTAACAACCATCACAATAGGCACAAGGGAGGAGAAAGACGAGCGTAGTGAAAGAGAAATAAACATTCTTACCAGCAGCGTCTGTGCTGTTAGCAGTGGATTTATTGCCGAACACAGAGTCAAAGTCAACGTTAAGGCCAGAAGAGCTGGCTGGCTGAGGGATGGGAGATGCTGAAAACCCTGAAGAGCACAAACGAGAAGGTGACCTGGTTAGATAAATGCCAGGAGGCAAATCTGCCATCGAATCCTGGTCCACTATTGTGCACGGTGTGCTCTGTTCCCGTAACATAAATGGACTTCCATTCCGCTCACTTCCTGAGAAACACAGGTGTTGAAGCTAGTGGCACAGGGGGCATTAAGTTAACACTTAATTCTAGGAACTCCTGGGACTTCGACCACACCCGTACTCTAATCAGTAAAGCAGAAAAATCACCATTTCTCTGCAATCTATCATTTGGCCCTGCCTCTTACAGGGCACCTAGACCCATGGTGAATGCACTCCATTTCATCTCTAACTACTGTTAAAAAAAGGACAGAGGGTTAAAAAAAAAAAAAAAAAAAAATCAGATCTGAAAAAGGAAAAAAATTAACACACAAGGGAAACAACAAACGAGAGTTAACAGAAGTAGTTTGGGGAAAGGGAGGCAGGAATCATCACCTACCTCCAAATAGTCCAGCTACATTGGAAGGCTCGGCGTGGAACAGTGGGGTGTTAGAGTAGGGAGCCGGAGAACAGAACGAGTCTGCCTCAGCAAGAGGAGTGCAGAGAAGGAAAGCCAGAGGTGAAATATTAGTAAAGTAACAGACAAAAAGAAGGAAGAAAAAAGTGGCTTCCTGAGACACAGATCTCGTTTTAGAGAATTTTCAACAAATTCTTCAATAAACAGTGAAAGTCTGATTCAATATCTGTATCCAGAAAACCAACTTGTAAAAAAGAAAATAAAAAGAATTTAAAAAAAAGTCATAGTTACTACTTTAAGCAACAAAAACATAAGAGATATTTTACAACAAACAGCAAGCCAAGGAACCAAATTAATCCTAGAAGAAGGAGGGTTGATACAGGAAGCTCAAAGCCTGCAAAAAAACAACAAACAAACAAACAAAAAAAAACCCAGCACACAGGGCCCTGTGGAGTGGAGTCATGTTTTCTGAATCCAGAAAACAATCACACGTGCATCTGTACCTGAGCGAAAGCTCTCTATCCGAGCACAGGGTTCAAGAGTGCAGGCAATGGAAGAGCTTGAATCAAGAAAGGGATTGTAATGATCTGGAGAACCAAAACATACAGATTTACATCCTGCAAAACTTAGAGACTTTAAATGAATGGTATGGAGCCTAAGCAAAATGGGAGCAAATGACTTCAGCATAACTATAAATATTATAGTTTATAATGTAATATTACAGTTTCACATTTAGGAAATATTTGTCAGTGGTAATTGAGTATACACTACAAGATGATGTGGGGGGGGGGGGGGACTGTATCCGATATGGAGAGCATGATACGCATACAATCATGTGGGTATGGGTAAAAATATAGCTACAGGGGTTTTTAAAAAAAAAAAAAAAAAAAAAAAAAAAAAAAGCAGTGCTGGTTTTTAATTGGCCAGGTCTTCCTTTGCTAAGTACATCCACACCCTCTAACCTGGCAAAACTGTATTATCTAGCTATACTGCATTCTGGATCTTTTGTTGTCTACGTTGGATTTCCTATTAATATGATGTTAAACATTGCTGAAAAAGATCTGCTCCTGTTTTTAGGAGCCAACATTGAAACCTAAGCATTATCATGTCTGACCTCATGTTTAAGATTGCTGAAACTTTTCTGCTATTAAATGCCATTGTATGCACCAGAATATCTAAGCACATCACAAATTTTTCAAAATGGTCTGTGTTAATATATTCATATAATAATATTAATATCTCATAATATTTATATATCTCATATATTTTCATGGTGGATTTTTCATTGGAGTGATTTCTCTGTATTATTGGATTTTTACACTTAAATCGACAGCTTAGTCAAAGTGATAGTAAGAGGAGTCCTGAAAACCAACAGAAGTGGAACCTAAATAAGCTGCAGCACGTTCCAGCTCCAGTTAGATGCAAAAAGGGCAGGCTGGCAACTGAGTACCAGGCTACTAAGCAAAACATAGCACAGTACTGTTGCTACATTACAGTTGTAAATATGTGGACACATCTTAGTGCAATAAACATCTGTCCTTATTGTTAAATTTGAACAATAAGGAAAGATCTACAATATCAGCTCACATAGGCTGTTTTCATGCTCTCTCTCATCCCCCTGCCCCCAATATGTTCTAGACAATGAATGGTTGAGGATGATGGGTAATGGAACATGCATTAAGTAGGCAATGCAAACAAAATCACAAAGAGCAGCAGACAAAACGTAAAGAAAATACAATGCTGAGAAGGGCAAAAGAAAATCCGTTTACCACTAAACATTTCATGACTGGGAGTCCTAGAAGGCAAACTAACAGCATCTGAAGACAGAGAAGATGGAGAAACATCAACAGGTTTGGAAAGGAAAGGATTTAAGTTTGGAATGGAGTCGTCGACACACTCTGAAGAAGAGAACAGATCTACACAGCCGAACAGAAACAGAAAACAAGACAGCAAAAAGAAATGTTAGAGAAACCGTGAGAAACAGCATGCAGACTGAGGTGCACAAAGGAAAATCACAAAAACCTCATAAGCTGGTTGGCCCAAAAATGATGTCTAGTGTTAGATTTTCATTTGAAATCACATTTATATTGAACAAGATTGTGAAATTTAGTGGTGGGTTGCAATGAGCATGAACCGTGACAGAAGTGTAGTACTTCGCATATAAATGTGTACTAAACTTTTGAAGCAATAAGGGTACCTTTGAAGCAACAAGACTCTTAAATAGCCTGGAGTGTTTCTGAACAGCAATTAAAATAAGAAAAAAAGGTAAATACAAATATCCTAACGAACCGACTGCAATTAAAGTTTAAAGTATTGAAAACTTGCCATGGGCCAACAATCTTTAAATGCTGAGACAGAAAGATAAAAGTAACGCCCCACCAAAAAAAAAAAAAAAAAAAAAAAAAAAAAAAAAAAAAGACATTTCATCCTTTCGACCTTAAAATGTGTAATGAATAGCTAATACTGCACCTCCAGTGTAATATATGGAGAAGCAGCAAAAATATTGTGTTAAAGTAAAACAGTTGCATAAAAAGAAGAAACAAATTTTCACTGTACCAATGTTACAGCACTAGCTCAAAGTAAACCTCTTTGAGCTATTCTTAAATAAAATCTACACTGTTAGTCTCACTGGATTGATATTTATGTTAGAGGTTGCACAGACTAGTTGACTAATAGATTCAGTAACCGGCAGTAGATTCAATAGCTGTCGACTAGTCAGGGTGGTGGGGAAAAAAACCCAGTCAGATAGACTTTAAGAAGATGCTGGCAGACAGTCAAGACAGCAGCTAAATGTACACTGTTGCTCAGAAAATATTTTAGACTAGATGAAGCCAATTTTACAGTCTGCTGGGAAACTCCCACCTACCAATGCATGAATTCCTTCTGTAGTTCCCCCCCCGTTCTAGCTAAATAAAATGTAATTAAAATCTTGTACTGTGGCATAGCAAATTCCAATGTGACCAGTGCTATGTGAAAGACAGCTTTTGGAGCCATGGGTTGCATATAACTATTTAATCCCAGTCAGCTAGTTTAGAGTCAGATCAGTGGTGCACACCAGCTGTTTTTGGATGCTACTGAGGCTGGAGTTGAACATGGCAGAAAAACACTGCAGACACCACAGTTTTCACCAAGATGTTTTTGGCGCCGGCTAACGTGTCTGGGAATGATAAAGTTTATGGGACAAAATGGAAAAAAATCTGGTCATCTCATTATGGCATTTATTTTCCACTGTAACGTTTTAGACTATGCATAGTACATGTGATTGTGGCGGCAGGGGCGTAGTCGAGCATCAGCTGCGGGTGGAGAAGGGGCAGGATGAATCGGGAGGTAACTCATGATTCTGACCTGTGTTGGATTAGCTTGAGTTTACTTGTGCATGTCTGTCTGTGCTTTCACTGCCTCCCATAAGCAAGTGAGAGAGCGAGAGATGAGCACAAAGACGAGTGCGCACGCTCGTGTGTGTGTGTTTGAAGGTGTTGAATAATGCAAGCAAATCAGAGTACATGTGACAGGAGAAAAAAATTTGCAGTCACAGAGACCTTATTTAGGTGTGTAATTGCGAACGTACTTTGTCTGTCTGCTTCGTGATGATATTTTTACCGGACATGGTGTCCAGCAATTTTTTTTTCCCTGACATTGTGAATAATTAACGGTCAAAAACCGGTATTTACCGGCTAACTGAAACGATGGCGGACACTACCTTCGACATCACATCCTTCATCCATCCATCATTCAGCTATAAGAAGCTTCCATGCTGCATACTCTTATTCTCAAAAATCAGTGATTTCAACGTAACTGCCAGTTTGTCCACGAGTGCATTTTATGACTTGGTACATCCTGAAATTGTGTAATGTGATGTACAGATGTATTATTTTTGAACATTTATTGCACAGTACTTTCATCATTAACATTGTAGCCTAAAAAAGGTCAACTAGTAAATTAGTCAATGTGCAACCCCTAATTCATGACAGGACAGCCATTAGAACTACAGTTGCAACCAAAGACATAGCTAAAAACACTACCCTTTGGGTACAACAAGCATTAAACGTGACCTGCAGGATGGAATCTTTTCCATATATTCACAGTGTACGAATGACTTTGGACAAAAGTGGCACTGACCCCACCTCACAAATAAAGATGCACTGCACCATCAAAATCCTGATGGCTAATGTAACGCCTCTTGCTTGGCAAATATTAAATAACATTTCAATATTACACCTAAGCCAACATCATGTCAGACAATAAATTCAGTAATGTTAGTATATTACATGGCTGTAATATGTACATACATACAGCTGCAAAAACTAAATTAGCATAATAATATTTTTTGTATGTAACTTATGCTCGCCGGATACGACTGATCCATGCGCAGGTGATAATGAAACGTATTAGTGTGAGAGATGTGCATATGGCCAGCACTCACCTCCCCATGTGTTAGCTACAGGTAGAGTGGTAGGGAGAGATAGAGATGGCTGGAATGCTGGCTGGAGATCCAGCAGATCATTTGGCACCTTTGAAGCACTAGAGTAAAGAAAACAAACTAAATTAACAACTGCGAAGGTCAAGTATCTCTCACACGGACATGCAAATCTAAACATTGCAGGCTGATTCAAGATGCTTAGGCTTCAGAGCAAAGAATGGGATACAGTCACAGGTCCTTACTGCTGAAAGGACACCGGGAGAGAGTGCTCTATTAGGAGGGTAATCATGCAACAATATCACAGCTAGAATGGTTTTCAAAAAAAAAAAGAAAAAAGAAAAAAAAAAAGGGGAGCCTTTCATGTGCTGTGTAGTTTTATTTAGCCTCTCAACGAAATCACCTTAATAGTATAATTACTACCCAAACGCGTTCCATTAGTGTGTGCAGTGAATGATGCTCAAATGAGCTGTGGGCAGAAGCGAAGACATAATGGAAGATCAAGTGGTATGATGCTAGACTTAGTGGCTTTGCATAGAATGACATGTTCACCAACTCTAGCTTTCATAATAGTTAAACCATTACAAAACACACACAGCTGAAAAAAGGGCCCTGCTCCAAATGAACTTGAGTTCTCATACTGAATGACGTACCACAGTCATGGTGAACAACACTTACACTTTAAAAAAAAAATAACTCTGATTTAGGTGGAGCAGCATGTGAAGCTCCTGAGCAGAACTGTGGAGGAATGGAACGCAAATCCCATCATTTCCCTTACCTGTTGGTGGAGCTGGGTGTGGAGAACAGGTCGATTGCTGGAGCGGTGCTGATGCTGCCAGACGCTGTGGATACTGGAGAGGCAGCTGTGGTTGAGGATGTGGAAGGCTTTTTGGAGAGTTCTTTCAGGCGCTGCTCCTGCAGAGAGAATAAAGCTGGTTTCACATGGGAATATTGGTACGAGCCCAAAAACACAAATATACCAAAAGACAAATGTTTTTTGTGATGGCAAAAATCATGTTAAAACTTCCTAACGCAAAGTTCCACTCTCAGCATGCACAACTTTTCCTGGACCTGAATAAACGTACAGCAAGTATGCTTCAACAGTTTACCACTAGGTGTATGAGTGCACTTGTGTGATTTCTTTGCGCAAATAACATGTGGTTCTGTGAACAGCTATTAGAAGTGACAAAACACACCTTAAGTGTTTTTAAACGAGCCTGTTCCTCCTCTAGGGCTGCCTGTTTTTCCCGCTCATCCGCTTTGGTGAAAGATATGCCTGTGTTTGCCAGAGAGGACACAGCGCTGGACAGTGTGCTGGCCCTATTTAAAAAATAAATAAATAAAAATAAAATGGCAGAATGAAAAAAAAAACATCCTAGAAAAGATGTCAATCAGATGCTGTATTAATGGAAGTGATCTTCCTTGGCCCACAGCACACAAGCAGATAAGGGTTTAATGCCTGGCCACCCCACCCCCACCGCAATGAACTTTAGCCCAAGTATTCCTCCAAAATGTCAGACCTACCAAAAGCTAGACAGTTTATTCTGTTGCACAAAACTCATCAGATTCCACTTTTGAGGACGTCATTTGCAGAGGAAAAGGTCACAAATCTATCCATTTTTGCAGTGACCTAGTTCAGTACAGAACAAACTGCTCTGCGTGAGCATGAAAAACCACTGAGGGCTATCAGTTGCCCCAAAACATACCAGGGACATCTACTTTCTACATTTGAACTCATTCAACAGTTCAATAAAACTTAGCTCTGTGCCAGGCTCAAAGCAACTGTATCCACCCTGACACCATACACACGAATCCAGAAAATCTCACACACACATGCTAAATTTGGTACCTTGGCAAAACAGCCTGGCGGAGAACTGAAAAGCAAAGCTACTCATGTAGGTCACTATACCTGCTGGCCGCAGTCGAGTCCTTCACCTTTTTTCCCTCTAGTGATGCCAAGTGCTGCTCCAGTGCATCCAGGAGACTACTAGGGGCCTGGAAAGAGGACAATTATTTATTTTAGCGGTACTCTCCCGCTTTCAAACATGTACATACAGTCTCTCTCTCTCCCTCTCTCTCTCACACACACACCTCAGTGAGCATGCATAATAATTAATCACCACAAAGGGAACAAGATAGCATCAATCACAGAGGAAAAATAGAGGGAGGTGCAGATACTCACACAGACCGTAAACTGAAAACGGAAAGATAAGGAAAGATACAGAATATAAAGGTGGTAGTTTGACAGTATTTAAGTGAATTTCAGTAAATACGACCGAGACTGAAGACATTGAATTGATTCGACCCAAACAACAAACTTAATTTGAACCACAAGTTTAACTCTGCGTGTATATGTCTATTGAGAGAAGCTAAATTATTCACCCACACCAAACTGCAAAAGGACCTCTACTCATGTTCACTGGGTTTATTCGTTTCCCTGTTCATGAAGAGACTACACCAGCACCTGTGTGTTCTTGAACTGGAAGTTATTTTGCATTTTAACTATGTGATTAAAATTTTGCAATGTGGCAGGTTAGCTGTGGAATATACACCCTGCTTTTACAACGACAAAACACCTTTTATGGCTGCATGTGTCAAGTGCTGGGAAGAAAAGGAGAAAGAGAGCAAACAGCATGAGCCATTTTGCCATCAGCAACATGCAGAAGGTACTCTGCAGGCATTGGGCTGAGGCTGGGGCATGCTGGGATACAGGAGTGTGCACCTTTTTTTAAATAACCATACTGCAGTTCTGGCACTTTGAAACAATCACATTTTTATTAGAGTCATTTGTCTTTACGACTATACTCAGGACTCCACGACTACAATAATACTGCGGATGACTATGAAAGATTTAGCCATGCAGAGACTGATGAAGTTTGGCTAACAGGCATGAATGAGAAGAGCAGGGTTGTTTGTTTGGTTTAGACAGCAATGGTTAGGGGAGGTTAGAGAGCTCATACTGCAATCAGCATAAACAGGTCAGTATCACTATGTTTAGAAATCACATTGACAGTGTAGAAAGAATTACAATCTCACCTGAGACAAGTCTGGTATATCGCCTCGGTCAATGCCCACTTGCTGTGTGTTGAGATCAGAGGGAGAGAGGCATGTCATGGTCAGCAGTTGACATGGTACAACCAAACCAATACTAATGTGTTCTGAAGTGCAAAAGCTCCCTGCAGCAAGACTAGCAGCAGTGCCACACATTTTAGTGGTTAAATAAAAAAAAAAAAAAAATACAAAACAATGGTGAATAATCAACTAGCCCAAATCCTCCATGATCAAAGATAAAGCTCTACGTAAATATAGAAACTAAACCCTTACCTCAGCAACTTTGAGGAACTCTGAGATTCTCGTCATACGAGTGAGGAATTTCTTGTAGATGTCAAGTCCTTCTTTACACTGGGCTTTCTTCATATCAAAGTACTTCTCTGTGTAATACAAAAAAAATGGATGTGGATAAAGGTTATTTATGGTTTGAAAACCACACAGCTGCAATACACACAATTAAGTCGAAATAACCTCTACTTCAGAGGTTTTCACACAACCAAGGTATTTGGTGACATTTGTCATTAGGCCATGATCCAAAGCATATCTCTCCTGTCTGACATTCTGTGCAAACTACCTACTTACTCACATTTGTTTATGGCAAACACTCTACAATCCTCTGTGACTGCTTACCCAGCCAAGAAAAACATGCTCTTACAGCTCCAAAAAATGACAAAGCTCTTGACACTACCAAGTTCTCAAGATTCTTCCAGTATTTTCCTAATGCATTAAAACCCTGTACGTGCTTCACACAAAGTAACGTAATTGAAGATTATTCAAATAACCCAGGGTTATAACTGTTATGTGAACGACTATCAAGTGAGTTGTAATTATGGGTGGTTGCTGTAGAATGGAGCCCTTCTCATGCCTTTGCCTCAGGCTCCAAAGTAGTATGATGACTCAAAGTGCACTGCTCGACTGAACTGGCTGAGTAGGTCAACGCAGGGCTCAAAGGTTTCTTTACCAGGAAACAATGGAGCAGGCAAACAGGGCAAAGTCAACATGAAGCAGAGGCCAGCGCAATACACACAAGTTCACTTAGGGCAGAAACAGCTCACCGAGCAAGTTGATGATCCCTTCGTTGTAGGCAGCAAACAGCCGGATGGCATCTTTAAACAAGAGCATGAAGGTGGCATTAATGACTCCATTCGTGAGTTCGTTCGCATTTACCTGTTGAAGGACATAAAATTTGGATTGAACTTCATTAATCAAAATCCTACAGTTTCAATTTCTATTGTTAAACAAACAATCAACCAACTCACATTGAAGTCGAGAAGCGAGTCCATCTGATTCTGGACAATGGGGAGGGTCTTCAGCAGCTTCTCTGTGTTCATGGTTCTCATAACACCATCTGCCCTAGGAGTGAATAAATACACAATATTCCATACAATAAGGACACACCAGTAACATCCACATATCACCTGCATTATATGACAACATTATGGTAGCTACCTGAAATGCTACTACAAGCCAAAATTTTTTATTGGTTAGATGTAGGTGTAAAGGGAAAATGCTCTTACCCCCTCTTCACTTTTGTAAAGTCAAAAGCAACCTGTCTGTAGGACACAGCCTTTTCGTTAAGATAACGGCTATACCGCCGGATGAAAGTGGACATATCATATCCTGAAAACAGATGAATGAAACAACGATAACGCTTAATTGTGATCCCTCTGAGCACAAAAGAGTTACAACCATTAGTACAAGCATAGGCAGCAAAAAAAAGAAAGAAAGAAAAAAAGCACCAGATGTACTAATGCATTTCCAGGCTATTAGTTTACTACTAGAACTAATTTTGATGACACCTAAAGCCTTTATGCAAGACATTTATGCAGACTTGAACAAATTTATTGGTACCCTTACAGTACTAACAATGTTTCCTCCTGAAAAGTGATGAAATTAAAAACAATTTTCTCATGTATACCTGCATGCCATTTATATGTAAAGTTTGTTTGCTCAAAGTAAAGCAAAGAAAGTGTGAAAAGAGAAATTATTGCTTATTCTACAAAGATATTTTAAAATGGCCTGGATAGATTTGTTGGTACACCTAAAAAAGATTAAGTAACTGGATTATCTGGATATTTCAAACTAACTGTTTTCTTTCATTAGTATCACATGTCTTCAATCTTGTAATCAATCAGTCATTCAGCATATTGAAATGGAGAAAAGTAGTCACTCTGCTGTTTGGTATCATCGTGGGCACCACACTGAACGTGGACCGGAGAAAGGAAAGGAAAGAGGTTTGGGGGTTTGATTCCTGTCCCCGCCCTGCGTGGAGTTTGCATGTTTTCAACATGCTTCGGGGTTTCTTCCCCAGTATAAAGACATGCGTTGTAGGCTGATTGGCATTTCCAAATTGTCCATAGTGTTTGAGTGTGTGCACCCTGTGATGAGTTGGCACCCTTTCAAAGAAAAGAAAATAGTACCTACTGTGAAATATGAAGGAGGCTCAGTTATGTTTAGGGGACACTTTGCTGCATCTGGCACAGGGTGCCTTCAATCTATGCAGGGCACAATGAACCCCCAAGGCTATCTAAGCATCCTGGAGTGAAACGTACTGCCCAGTGTCAGAAAGCTCAGTCTCGGTCGCATAGGCCCTCCAACAGGATAATGGCCCAAAACACAAAGCTCAAAGCACCCAAGAATAGCTAAGAACAAAACACTGAACTATTCTGAAGTGGCCTTCTATGAGCCCTGATACGAATCATATCGAACATCTATGGAAAGAGCTGAAAGATAGAGTCTGGAGAAGGCACCCTTCACACCTGAGACAGCTGGAACAGTTTGCTCAGGAAGAGTGGGCCAAACTACCTGTTGACAGGTGCAAAAGTCTCATTGAGAGCTATGGAAATCACCTGTTTGCTGTGATTGCCTCTAACGGACATTAGGTTAAGGGTCCAATAATTTTTTCCATGCCATTTTGATTTGTTTTATTATCTAAATTATTCAGTTGAATCAAATAATAATAAAAAAAAATCTAAATCAATCAAAGACTGATTTTCATTAAATATGGAATAAACAATGATAGACGATTATTTATGTCAGATTCAAGTTATTTCAGAGAAAATTGTGGGTTCTTCTTTTTTCATGGAAGAACACAAACAAAATTTTGTCCACATCTGTACAAAGTGGAGCCACAACTGGTCTAGAGCTTTCACCCTGAATGAGTGCTGACTGCCAGCCATCCTGTTAACATGGGAAAAGCCTTGGGTAAATAAATCCATGAGTGCTTTAATTAAGCTCAAATTCAGCCAGGCTGCTCAACATGCCACATAAGGTAGTGAGAAAGTAGAGAGAGAGAGAGAGAGAGAGAGTGCAAGTTAGAGAGAGTGTGACAGAGTGAGAATAGTGACCAATCACACTACTACACATGGTAGCTTTAGCTGTACTTCACTACACTGGAGCATTTTTACATCTTTTTCACTTTTTAAAATGTGCTAAAGAAATCAATGTGTGTCAGTGACTGTGCATTTCCATTGAACACTGTGACTGTTTTGAAAAAGGGAGCAGCAGAATGACAATCAAAAGCCCGTGTTTCTGTCTCTGGAACACGTTCACTACATGGTGAGAAAATCCGGTTTCTCTCATTCTGTTGCATTTGCTCCTTTCCCTGAATTTCTGGTGTTTAGATTGAGGTTATCATATGCACAAATACCAAATTTGCATAGAAAAAAAGGATGTAAACTCCACCATTGATCCAAATACTGAACTTGGAAGCACCTACCTTGTAAGCCACTTTTGTCCAAAAAATTACTGAGGTTGAATAATGTGTTCCTGGAAGCCAGGTACTGAATAAATCTCTGTGTATATAAAAGTGAAAGAAATAAGTTATTCATTCTTTAAAAAAGGTCATACACATTGTAAAATGGGCAACTGCATTCAAAATGAAGTATGAGAAGATGGGAACTACAGCCTTTTAAATGATCTGAAAGGGCACAAAAATGCAGTACATTATGGAATCAGTCAACATGGAAAGAAACAGCTTTTTACTGTAATCCTGTGAGCTACTCTAATCCTGAAGAGACTTCAATCATCAACAGTGTCCAAATTGTAAATTCGTACCAGCAGACACTAGTGAACAATATGAAATGAAGCTGCTAAAATAAAAATCTGTTTTAAATGCTGTACACGCTAAAACCTTCCTATTGATCGTATCTTGGAGTATTAAGGGCGTGTGTGTGTGTGTATATATATTATATTATATTATATTATATTATATATATATATATATATATATATATATATATATATATATATATAATATTATATTTTATATATATTATATATATATATATATATATATATATAAAAAAACTGACCTCGTTGCCATAGACCATGAGGTGGTGTGTGGTGATGAGGGATTTGAACACAACCACCCAGCTGGTGTTGGCAGTGCGTTCGAACAGCGTGTCCGCCAGTTGAGGGATGTTCACGTTCATCTCGTTTGTGCACTGAATCAGATCTGAGGAGACAAAAATACAGACATCGAAAAGTGAAGTACAGATACAGTTATTACGTACAATATGAAAAGTTCAAGGCAATGTTTCCCCAATCATATAAGGGGTAGGGATGGGCAATATGGACTTATAACTATATCACGATATTTTTCGGTGTTTATTGCGACAACGATATCAGTGACAATACAAATATAGTGCCATTCACCACTGTTTTTGGCTACAAGTGACCGCTGCATGCAGTCTTGAGAGCCTCAGGAACACAAACACTGATCTAAAAGTAAAATAGATTTTTTGTAACCAAACCAGTTCCAGAATGTAGAGGTACAGTAGCTCCTCGTTTAGCGATAAACTCCTCCTCAGCTTCACGTCCGCCTGCTGTCGTATTTTTTTTCGCTCTGCACCTGAGCTGCGAATGGATCGCACACCGTCACTCACAGAAATACGTCATCAACTAGGCTTTATCGTTATTATCGAGAGAAGACTAATTCTTATTGTGAGGAGAATTTCTACCAGTATATTGCAAACTATAAGATATCGCCCATCCCTAATTGCCCACATTTTATTTATTAATACATCCTATGAGAGCGAGAGAAAAGGGGATGGGCAGAGCAGTGGCAGCACTAACCAAGAGAAAGACCAAGCAGAGCTGTACTGTTTGATGTTAATTACCCATTGACTGGTAGCTTGTAACTTGCCAGTGCCAAGAATCTGATCAACTGTGCTGCATTTGATCATGCCAGCTCCCGGCATGTTCAGCGCTCATATTCTATGCACTTTGCAACTACAGCACATGACCATCACAAGTAATGTACAGTGATGCAACAGTACTATTGCTTATATATATATATATATATATATATATATATATATATATATATATATATATATATATATATATATATATATATACACACACACATATATATAATTATAAATAAAACAATTAACATGGACTTATCTACTGAACTGATGTGTGAAATCAGTTGCTGACTACGTCGCCTCACTACTTCACATTTATCATGCACATAACAAATCCTGCTCCATGCAACCACTCAGAATAATCTTTTATAAATCCTTTTAATGTAGTCGTGCAGCTCATTTGTCAAGCTGGGAAAATGCAGCCGTTAGATATTTGATAATGTCATTCAAATAAGGAGCAATTTCTTGTCAGTGATATATAGCAACACTCCGAATGCTCTTTAGACTCAAATAGTTTGTAACTGAGCTGCGCTTGAAAGCGGAAAACAAGATGTTTTAAAAAATAAAAATAAATATTGATAAATTTGCATTTCTGTTTCTATCAACAGCTTTACTCCTGTATGAGAGATATATTTAGAAGAGCGAGTCATTATTTGTAAGCTGTGGGAAAAAACAAGGGTGTTATTTGAATTTACTCGAATACATACCAGTTCATGTTCACTGGAAGAATTCCCTAAAAGCAACTCAAAAGCAAGTACTGACAATTCCTAGCAGTTGATTCGTCATGATAATCTGTAATTTGTATAATTAGTGACAAGCTATAGCCACTATAAAAAAACATAAATAAATAAATAAATAAATAAAAACATGGGGGGGGGGGAAAAGCATGACACTTCCATGTGATAAATCAAGTGATTATTTGTTAAAAGTAACTGTTTTGTTTTTTTTCGACAACGAAAGATGTGCTATGCCAAACTTGTGAGATAGACAGCAATATGCTGTGCTTTAAAAACCATTTGGCTTAGCTCCATGGCTAAGTGACAGTGTGGAAAGGGTGTGGACAAGTCCAAGAGTGAGGCTGAGTCAAATATCCCTACTACCCTACTATATGGTACGCGAAAAGCAGTACACCAAAAGAGTAGTATTTACGAATTCTCAGTATTCATAAAACAGTAGTCGAGAAATACCCAGATGACCTGCGAGATTCCGCAGCATGGAACCACTGGACACTGTGCTATACCATAATGCAACAGGACTGGTGTGGAAATGCTGTCAGAATATAAAATGGCAGAACAGCAAGTCAGTTTTGACAATGAACATAATGGACACATTATGAATCAGTATGTACTACATCAATGGCTGAGCAGTAGGTACTGAATCAAAAGCAGAAATGAAAAATCTCATCCTGCTCAACTCACCACTCTATTCACATGCTCTGGCTTTCTTAGGTGGTTTAACACCGTGTATGATTGCTGAGGTCCGAATCTGAGTGCAACTGTTCCCGGTGCCCCCCGCAGTGCTGGTCTGTTTTCAGACTCACTTGATTCTATCGAACCCCGGTGCATTTGCGTTCATCTTACATCATCACAAACACGCATGGAGAACTCAACACGAATCACCATTAAATTTATTTATTTATTTATTATTATTATTTTGTTGCTATTATGCACAGCAGAGAATATTTGCAGCAGTGGACCTCTTCAGTGTCCCACAAAATCCCCTGCCATTCATGGCACTCATGTTGTGGAAACTAATTCATTCACTCGTACCGCACGCAAAATGCTTTTCCACCACTCTGAAGCCATTTTGGGGAGGTTTTTACAAACCATACCAAGAGTATCTGAAAGAATAATTACAGTAGAGCTATGATGGCTTAGCGATAATGGTTTGTTCGGTTTCTTTTCAAGTGACTGAACAGTGCATGTGTGTTTATTTGGTATGGGAGGATAAGGGTGGACCATAGAGCACCTTTTCCTTCGTAAGCCACATTCCCTATTTAAAGCTGCACAAAGCAGTAACTATAGGAAAACAAAAAGGCCTTTGAGGGCCAACGGGACCCTCGTGCACAGCATGCACACATCCACAGACTTCTTGAAAAAGCAAAGCAATGCAGGACTAAGAAAGTCTAAAATAGAGAAAATTGCACATGCACACCGCTAGAAGGAGAGCTGTCAATCAATCAATAAATTGAAGACTCGGATTGAGTCAATTTCTCATAAAAAAAAAAAGAAAAGGAAAAGAAAAAAAAAAGGGTACCAACAAGAGCAAACAATTTCCTACTGAGCAAGTAACAAAAATGATGAACTGATATATCTAGTGTTCCCTTTTGCTGATAATACTTGAAGGAAATGCCAGCACACTCATCTGATGTGCACTCATATTACACCTCATTGAAATGTACAACTCAAAGGCCACTGAAATCTACTGGCCACACTGTCTGTGCTAGCCCATGTGATCACCACACAACTAAGCTTGATTCTGAGTCAGGTGACCAGCCCCCCTAATTGGCAGAGGTGAGAGACAGGACTTCACTGACTGAGTCCAAAATCTCCATTAACGCAGTAGACAGACGGCATACTATTTGTTACTCATTCTTTCCTTTCCATTACAAAATGATGCTATGCTACATTTTAAAAGATTTTAGCATGTCTACATAAAAGGACGTGGAAGACCCAGACAATATATGACTAATATCAACATACATAACTTTGAAGAACTTCAGATCAATGCAGAGCATGGTCTATTGCATGAATGAGGTGTAGTACAGGTGTTCCCAAAGTGCTCAATAAGTGTATTTTAGACCTAAAATCCTACAAACATTCAACCAGTTTATTCTTAATACATCGTGCTAATGAGAAACTCGGACAGACGGACAACCTGAAAACAAACTGCGCATAAAAAACAAACTGAATTTTACATTAATATTGTCCATCAAACCCAATTTCTTGCTCAATATGCAGAAAAAAAGGCAAACCACATGAAATGTTTAGCAAACTTGGAATGAATTAATGCAGCTTAATCATTAGATATATCACACGAGCCTAAAATCCATTCCCGAAATCTTAAGACATGACTCAACATCCATTTATCACTGGCGCAAGCCTGGGAAATAACAGTTGGGAAAAATAACAAGTGTAGCATTTTTTTTTTATATTCATACTTAGACTGTCTAATTCTATAGTATTTAACTTGAACCTTTTTGGCAGTGTATATCTGACTACATGCACTGGGGTAGAACAGCACAGTGCTCTTCATTAGACATGGTTTACTAGTCCGTTCCTGCTGTGTCCGTGACTTTGATCTCACAAATAGAAGTGATGCGTGCAGGTGAGGCTGAACCGATTATGAGGCTGTTTTGGCAGGGGATCAGAATATAGCATAAGCTTTTTGTTACCATTACAGATTACGTCACAATTTCAAGAAGAGGCCACTTTCAAGGGTGCCAATATAAGTGGAGGGCACTGCATAAGGAAATGGAACGAATTTTTGGCGGTGCTCTTGTAGGCCATGTTGTTAAAGGCAGGGAAAAATACCGCATCAGTAAGCGGAAACCTCAAACTTCATATAGCACATGACGGGAAACTGAATTAGTCCGTAAAAACCGAAATTAGTCCATACAAATAAAAACTGGAAAAAGGAGATCGAAAGTAAGAACATTTGGGTTTTATGCCTCCAGAGAGAACACAAAGCATGAGAAACAAACACACTGTATTCACATTAGTAAGCTACTGTACAAGTCAATAATAAATTATAGCCAATATAGTCTACAGTACAAGTTATACGTTACATTGCTACTTTGTGCACCACTTGCACACAGACGAAAATTTCTCAATTAAAAAGCTGCGCTTGTTACCCTGTTATGCCTGCTCTACCCCAGAAAATATTTGCAAATTATCTTTTGTATTACAACCCTTCACAAAGAGTCCAAAGCATCATTTTTTTTTCTCCAAAAGTTTAAAAGGGTAGTGCAACAAAAAAAACCCAACCAAACAAAAACACCAGGGGAAAAGGCAAAGCAAAAATGACACAAAAAAAACCCACAATGATTAAGTCTGTTTGGCATTCTACTTCTAAACAAACAAATGATGGCGGAAGGGGGGGGGGGGCAAAAAAAAAAAAAACAAAAACAAAACTTTTTCCTAACTAATGCAAGCACATCCCAGAAAATACAACAGATTACTTTAGCCTATCAACCCTAAGTAGTGCTGTATGTCTACTTATAAGCTTATATATTATTACACACAAGCCTTTAATTTCAGCTTGCATATTTTAATTGCTATTTAATTACGACCACATGAATAAAAATCTCAGTAATGTGGTTTTCAACTCATCCAGAAAATGACAGTGTTGTAGGTGCTAAAATTGTACTCAGTGTTTAGAGCTTTTCATGGGAAGTGGTCATCTGTCACAGGCAAAAGGAGGTACAGTGCTTTTTATTTTGTATTGAAGCAAAAAAAAAAAAAAAAAGTTATCCAACACCAATCACCAATGTGAAAACCTAACTGCCCCTTGAAACTTAAAAAGTGTTTGTGCCACCTTTAGCAACAATAACTGCAACCAAACGCTTCCAATAACTGGAGATCAGTCGTTCACATACTTCTATTACTAGGACTGACTGCTATGCTTTGGATCATTGTCTGGCTGCATAATCCAGTTGCGCTCGAGTTACAACTTATGGACTGGACATTCTCCTTTAGGATTTTCTGGTAGAAAGCAGAATTCATGTTTCCCTCAATTACTGCAAGTTGCCCAGGCCCTGAAACAGCAATGCATCCCAACACCATCAAACTTCCACCACCATGCTTGACCGTATGATGTTCTTTTTGTGCAATTCAGTGTTTGGTTTACGCCAGATGTAACGGAACCTCTGTCTTCCAAATAGTTCCACTTTCAACTCGTCAGTCCACAGAACATTCTCACAAAAGGTTTGAGAATTTTGGAAGGTCAGCCAATTCAGGATCACTACTGTGCCAAGTTTTTCCATTTGGAGATAATGGCTCTCACTGTGGTCCTTTGGCATACCAGAGCCTTTGAAATAGCTTTGTAACCCTTCCCAGACTGATGTATTTCAATCACCTCCTTCCTCATCACTTCTGGAATTTCTGGCATAGTGCGTCACTAAAAGGTAAGACCTTTTAACCGACTTCATGCTGTTGAAAAAGTTCTATTTAAGTGTTGATTTGACTGAACAGGGTTTGCAGTAGGGATGCACCGAAATGAAAATTCTTGGCCGAAGCCGAAACCGAATATTGCATAAATTAAATAGTCAAAATGTGCTTTTTACTATTTTGTCTTGCTTTTCAAAGAAAAAAAAAACAATTACAAAAACTACAATTTCAAAATATTTATTTAACACTGAACATTTTTTTTTCATTCCAGCAGGCATAGGCTACCAACAAGGCACAATATAACTTTAAATAAATAAATTAGTAAAATAAAAATATTTTTATGTGGTCATCTTTGAGCCCCCCTTGAATAGCCTATGTTAGGCATATATCTGACTGCTGAAAGAATGTAACACACTGTAGCCTACAACAAAAAAGTGCATTAAAAAGTGCATTGACGAGTGCAAAAAATGGTTCTGTTTGGTTGTATACGGCTGATTATATTCGGGATATATACCGCTCGCGTCCCAGTACACCTCGGAGTATTATAGTAGATATAGTTTAGTTAGATATGTTGTTAATGTTATGTTCCCTTAAATAAATATGTCTTTACCTGCTTCCGTACTCTACTCCCTTATGTCTCGCGACGTGACAGAATACTCCGGAACAGAAACAAAACAAACGCACATGTCCAGAGTAAACAATGTCATGGTTGTCAACATCCGAAGAGCATGCGCTCGTGCACGTAGCTCGTGCATGCACGCGCCCCCTCATCGTTCGGAGCGCGCTGCCGGAAGTGGAGGTCGTGACATTCACGCGTCTCACTCTGGTTGCTAGGCTATTTGGCGCATCAAATTTATTCTGCCTTTTGCACACCGAAAGTGCTTTTTTTGCTATTTCCGGCCGAATAATTTCGTTTGCCAAACATTCGGTGCATCCCTAGTTTGCAGTAACCGGGCCTGGTCGTGTCTAGTCCAGTTGAACCCCGTTATGAATGTAGTTTCATAGATTTGGGGAATTAGTAACTATGGGAGCAAATACATTTTCACACAGGCCGAGTTGATATTAGATAACTTTTTTGCTTCAATAAAGAGCATTATCATTTAAAAACTGTATTGTGTGTTTACTCAGATTGCCTTTGTTTTATCTTGGATTTTGTTTTTTTATTTCTTAAACAATTTAGCATGAGATACACAAATACAGAAGAAATCAGGATGGGGCAAATACTTTCACACAGCACTGTAGCATGCATGGGATGAAGTGTCAAAAAGTTAGTTTCATACATTTCAGTACTGAGAACGTAGCAAGACAAGTATTAGAAGGGGAACACTCCCAAGTGTCCCCCTGAGCTGTGAAGTGAGATCATGGAGGGTGAAAAACAATAATGAGGAAGACTCTCTCTGCCTCAGCTAATGTCAATTAGAGGCAGCAGAACATTAATAGGTCAACAGCAAGATAGTATTCACGTAGCTGGTGAAGGATATGTTGTTTATTTTAACACAGCTTAGACAAAAGTCATGATTTGTCCATCTGAGTACTATTCTTCCCATCAAAATCTAAACCTCTGGCTCAGTATAGGGTAATATGTGACTGACTGGCCCAATGATGTAGGGTGGAAAAGCTATAAATATACAAGCTTGTAATGAGAAAATGGGGGTAAAATGCCATTCATTCTGCCAAAATAGGCCACAGGAAGAGTGCACATTTGAGTCAGGATGCAGAATGAATTTGGAACTTTCCAAAGAAACAATGAGTACGAACAAGCATCTATCGCTCAGCTACATGCCCTCGAGTAGACACCTAGTGGTACACAAAGAATTATCGATTAAAAATGCTGGGCCATGGTTTGTGAAACCAAAGTAGGTTTTTGTAGTACTCAAACATTATACCCAATAAGCTGTGCTCAGGCAATGCAGACAATCAGCATGCTGCCTTAATATACAAACCTCAGCGGGCTAATAGCATGTTGCTACAGTAGTCGCCTTTTAATTTGCCCATTAAACATTAAAGCACATTCAGCACAACACAACCAATTTTATTACTACAAAGATCAGAGGGGCTCAACATTGAAAACTAAAGGGATCCTTATACTTCATGAGAACTACTAAAATATGCATCAGAAACCTTTTAGTTTTTCAGAGCAGACAGAGGACCTTGGCTGTCCATTAAACATGGGAACGTGCAATAAACAACGAGGCAAACTATGTGAAAGTGCATGATTAATTGTGTCCTCAAATAAAACGGAGCGCTGTATTAAGTGAGATCAGGATGTTGGCAGTTTTGCTGCTCCAAATCTGAAAAGGAGTACATCAACTAATTGACAGCATGATTTGCGACTTTTGAATAAAAAGTTTGAATAACAGTCCGTACAGGATTTCACAGAGTTCTTTTGTGATTCTTGCGGCCAAAAGTGCTCGATTTTGCTGCGACTTTTTTCAGAATGTGCCTTGCAATCTGCGTAGGACTTGAGTTGGTGTAAGTGCAATTGCACAAAATTGTTTTGCATGGCCCTTTGCAGATAAATTAGATATTTTAGCTGTACTCATGTTTGACATGTGAATCAAAGAGGACTTTGGCTATATGCACATTGTGATGATGTCACGACGTATCTCGGCCTAAATCCGAGGAAAATCTGCGGTAATTTTGTAAAAATTGTAAAAGTTGCTGGGAATATTGCAGAGTTTCCTTGACTTCGCATTAATTTCGGCGATCACAAAATCCTGGAGGGACTGAATAAAGCTGAACACTTGTTTGACTCTTCTTCAACTTGCCCCATATTGCAATTTAAACTTGAACGGCCAAAGCCCATCTGATTCCATATTTGAACAGAGCTTTACTGAGCTGACTTGAAAGAGAAAAGCAGCTCCAACTGACTGACTTGTTGAACTAATTTTATATAATCGAGTCACGGAGACAAACACCGTTTGTTACATTTGTTTACATTTATCCATCAGTGCAAAATTATGTCGAATATGTTAGGAAAATGAAACGATATATGCATCTGCTTGTCTCTGGATGGAAGTATTAGTAGGCAGCAAAAATACACTGATTGAATAAAAACAAACGCACGTCCACTCCGTCCAACACTTCTCATCACCTCTTCCCCGGGAAAAGATTAACACAATAGACGCGTTCGGTGTTAATCTGTCAGCGTGACGTCTATGAACCAAGGTGACTTTCTAGCAGGTTTATTCTCTTATGAAACTGAAAGTTTGTCTCAAACATGGTGTACAGCTGATTCCAGAATACACACAAATACTCTTGTACAAAATATTTGCATGGCTTGTGTAACTGCAGACTCGCAGTCATGTGGTTGGCTTAATTTTCTTTTTTACTTTAATAGGTTAATTTAATAGAAACTATGGAGAAAGTGATGAGACTTAATTAATTTCGTGATTTTTCCACATACAATGTGTTTAAAAAAATAATAAAAAATAAAAATGATGTGTAACAGTACCCAGCACAAGAGGCAACATCCGCTTGTAAATTCACAGACGTCCTCCCAGATGTGTGGATCATAACATTGTCAGACCACCCTTGAGTAAGTATTAAAAAATTTTTCCCCTAAATTTTCTCAACACACAGTGACTGGTGATCTGGACAGAACTCATCATAGTAGGAGCTGCAACTGATTAAATGATGCTAACCCAATCATTTTACTGTGCAATTAATAATTCCTGGTTTAAACATCCACATCACTGACACACCACAAAACAAGACCTAGCCATGTGGACATTTCCTTATTAAGGCATTTCTTTGTTGGTTCCTCGGTTTCCTGCAAAAACGACATTTTAGGACACAGCCCGCATTTTAAAGGCCGACAGCAGATTTTTCCTGCTTTAGACGTTTCTTGATGGCACTGCATCCTACAATCACGATTATCTGACATTTAATCATGTCCCGAGACTTTTATTTATTTATTTTTTTCACGATTCAAGTAATAACTTCCTTTTGGGTGTTTACATTTAGAATATCTGTCAACATAAAAGAATGCAGGAAGCACTTTTTTTTTTTTGAGTCAAGCTCACTGGGTTCATCCCAGACTCACATTTTCTGTTCTTTACTTCATAGCAGAAGTGCCAAGAGTGCTAATCTAGGAAGGAGTAGTCACTCCCCACATCTTAATGAGCATGCTTTAGGAGGGATGTGATCACTAATTGTCAGTTGTACTCAGACATCTTTTATGGAAAAAAAAAAAAAAAAAAGAAAGAAGTAGTAGTAGTCTTAAACCCCTGTTCAAGTCAGGTTGGATGTTCACAAATCTCCCCCCCCCCCATAATGAGTGCCATGTGCTCAAGGGCTCCACTTTCTTCCTGTCTATCTGTCAGTCTGCGTCTGTTCTCTAAGTAGATCTCACACAAGTATGGAGCAACTCTGAATGAGTCGATAGCTTCACATTTATGGCCTATTTCTCAGCGTTATCACTGGGCAGACAGAGTTAAGTAGGACAGCACACCCTTCTCTATGCGTGATCGGCACAGTTGTCTAGGGATCACTCTGTGTCTAGGACGCAAGACAGAAATCTCACTAACAGCTGTGCTGTGTAACACGCCACCATCGGGAGCTTGAACCCACTAAGAATCATGATGTAGTATGATCGTGAGATGCAGCGCAGGCACCCGAGCATGGAGAAGCTCATGAAGTGGGACTATACTGCTCTACAGGTGGCTAAATCTACCGCCAGTATGTATTTGCAGAGCTAATCAATATTACTTCTCCAGTGCAACTCTTTGATCTATACAGTAGTGGATATAAAACAGATCTGAAACAGACAAACTGTATACACTCACCTGCCATGTTATCAGGAACATCTGTACACCTGCACATGCAATGATCTAACCCAGAAGTTCTCGACCTTTTGTAACCAAAGCACCAGATCCCCCCACCAGAATATATATATATTTAAAAAACCTCATCTATAATCTGCTTTTGATAGACTTTTTTTTTTTTATGCTTTTATGTTTTGTACTTTTTTAAATTACTTGTCATAACTTCTTTTTTTAAAAAATCATAACTTTTATAAAAATATTATTTATATTTATATATATATATATATATATATATATATATATATATATATATATATATATATATATATATATATAGAGAGAGAGAGAGAGAGAGAGAGAGAGAGAGAGAGAACAGGTATGGAACATGAATGATCAAAAATGTTTCTGAACACTATAACTACAAGAGAACTAGGCTGTAATAGCGTGTATTATTTTACATGTAAAACATGTTGCATTACATTCGTCTTATGTTCTAAAAATATTAATTTACGAATTATATAAATTGGGAAGAAGGGCGCGTCTCGTTATCCATGAAATTGTTAAATCTCCGGCTCTCAGCCTCTCACACAACAGACGCAGAGAGAGGTGTGAGTACAGCGGGAAAGCAAGACCTCGCACTTGCAGGACAGTACTGGCGACATTTGGAAAGTCGCTAAGGTTTGTCCAAAAAGTCGCTAGATTTGTCATTAGATGCTTTTTTTTTTTTTGCAAAAAGTCACTAAAGGGGTCTGAAAAGTCGCTAAGTTGGCAACACTGGGCTGCACTGACAGCTAAATAAAAGGCAGCTAAGCTCCACCTCTCCCCGGCAAAAAGGAAATGCAGAGGGAGAGGGAACGCGGGGTTTTTCATTTATGCACATTCTATTTGAAAAGCAGTAAAGTACACTGAGTACCCAATTGAAGCCCTCTCCGTGTTTTTTTCTTCTTCTTGAAAACAATTTAAGCCCCCCTGCCGATCTCGCCGCATCCCCACTTCCGATCTTTGTCACTAAAAAAATTTTTTTTTTTTTTATTCTGAAGGCTTGCCCCCTCTTCTTCCCCCATCTTTCCCTGCCACACCCCCTCCCCCGCTTCTTCGCACAGCCATCCACACCCATTTAAGCTGCATTTTTCAAAAACATTGAGGTAGGTTTGAGCTGAAAGAGGGAGGTTTCATAACCCTTTAAATCAGTACATAAATATCTATGCAAGTTAGCTAGGTAAGGGGTTTCTTTAGCTGTATTATAACATTATTTATATCTTTTGCTATGTTATCTCTGGTGTGATATTGCTATCGCATCCACAATAATTACTCCCCAACAAAACAAAATTCTTTGTTGAGGCTTACCTTACCGAAGGTTTGCAACTTGTTTATCCGAGTCGATGGTTGTAACCAACATCCCAAGGTGCCAGTACATAGAAATCTCATCAGCAGTTTGATTAGCTTGGTAAACAAACAATTCTTTTCTATCTAATCAGGCAAACGCACATCCAAACACTGACTGCTCATTCCTGTTGCCAGTTTACCTTTCCGTTTGGGATCAATCCACTTTTCAGTTATGTTTTTTAAGTGCATAGAAGTCACTGTTGTTTTTACATTCATTCTAATATGTCTCACCTAAATGCCTTTTTACTTTCATTTTGCTTAAGGCGCACAGCAAAAACACTTCGGTGCTGCGCCTAAGCCTTTCTATGGTAAGGAAAACCCTGCAGCTGGACAACAAGCCCAAATCTGTAGAAAACCTATAATTTTGAAAAATCGCAAGTTTCTCCGAATATTGCGGACTTTGTTTGACTTCGCTTGAATTTCTGCTATCAGAAAATCGTTACATCCCGGAGGAGCTTAATTATAACAGGGGTCAGGCAAGACAATTTTCCCCCCTCGTTTAATACTAAAATGTTTATTTTTAAAATATTAAATCTTGCTTCCATTGTACTCCTGTTTGATAATAAATTCTCTTTTATACTTGTAAATGTTTTTCATAGAGATGCACCAATAAAATAAGGCTATTTTTCACGCCACCGGCCAACATCTGATGTTCAGGGCCGATTATATCCTGTCAATATAGGGAAAACATCGATTTCGTGCTGTGTGTAAAGTTGTCTCATGCGTGGATTGATGACAAAACTGCAGTTTGTAATCTCTGCACTGCTAAAATTTTACACCAGACGATGCAGCAGTGAAACGGCAGTTTCGGCGTCGAGTCAATTTTTCTTTTTTGACGCACAGCTCGAGCTGAATTAAAGCACCAGTACACGGTTGAAAGATTTAAAGGAAGATGGGTTGACATAATATATACATACACACACACACACACACACACACACACACATACATATATATATATATATATATATATATATATATATATATATATATATATATATATATATATATATATATATATATAGCACAGAAAAATATATTTGTAGAGTAGTATATTTCAGATCCAGTTAATGTTAATATATTAAAAAAATGTTGATATTATATATTACCAGTTTGATGTCAGTGATGAAGTAGAAATGCTTTTGTTTGTGGTGAATGAGTGTGAAACTAACAGGAGGTTTAAGAATTCAATGTTAATATGAATTAATAACATTTGATAAGTTAAGAAATCTTTCTTTAATCTTCAGAATTTAGTTAATGTGTTCGTGCAATTAATGTTAATTAATGTGTTTTCTGTTTACGAGACCAGTTACTGTGAAACAACTTGTTGAAATGGAGAGAATAAAGTTTTTATTTGCATTCCCTTCAGAATTGTGGAATTAATTATTATTCATTTAAAAGAAGGCATAAAAGGCAGAACTATCTGTATCAGCAGATATCACTTTGAATAATCGGTATCGGCTGAGAAATTTAATATCGGTGCATCTCTACCTTTTCAACTACTGGCACCAATACAACAAAAACTAAAAAACACACAGCCATGCCTGAAGGCTTCCTCGACCCTGGTTTGAATTATTCAAATGTGTGGTTCAGAAAAGCTGCCACAAACAAGTGAAGGCTTAAAACACCAGCCTTCCTGTTAATACCAGGAAGAATATGTAAACAAATGATCATTATAGCATGCAGAATGACCCAACATGAAGCCCAAAGAGTTGACCATGTATAATCCATAGGAAAACAGCCATGACTGCCCAGCACCAAGATTTCCCATCAGAAGTACCAATGTCTAGTCTCAACTAGGTGTGTCCCAGTGGTGCAATTTACAATCAACACACACAATATTCTTCTCATTTGCCTTAAAATACCAGATGGCTGATGTCTCCCACAAGTCCAATGATTAAACATTGTTAACTCGTGTAATGTAACCTGTCAGGCAGTATAAACACAATATTGTGGAATCGTAAATCATGCAGATATCGCAACATGAAAAATTTATGTCAGCGCTTGCAAATGCTTAGCAGTGACTGTCATGCATCAGAACTGAACAATATGACTTTCGCTAAACTAGCCACAGAAATTACACAGCATTACATGTGATCTGTGATCACCACTCTGACAGCTTGTATGAAACATCAATTTAATCTCTGTTGTAGCATTTTTAAGGCCCAGAAATATACAATGACTAATTTATGGGAGGCAATTTCAGGACTTGGCAATGCTGAAGATATTTCAACATAATTCTGCTTCCCAGCATAGGGTTGGCGCGATATAGTGGAAATACTGCATACTGGGTTATCGGAACGTACAAGTGGTAAATTTCCTTTACTGTACATTTAAAAAGGCAGCATATTTTCACCATTGAGATAAAGCAAATCTCATTATGAATTAAATTTTTTGTTTTTATTTTTGCATTATGCTACCTAAAGCCAGACGTTGCTTTACAGTTTACCTTAAAGCTGCAGTATAGAACTTTTTTGGTTAAAAACTAACAAAAAATTAATTATTGAACATGTACAGAAATTTAAAATTTTTTTTAAAAAAATCAGCGTTGCTTTAAAAACTGTCGCTTTACCTTACCACGACTTCTAATGGTAAGCTTATAATAATTTGAGCTATCGGGTCGGATTTCGTGGGGAAATGTCAGTTTGACGTCATTTGCGTGGCCTTTGACATTACCACACCTTTGCGTGTTTACATCACGTCTGTAAACAGAAAGAAGGAGACCTGGCTACTATATCGTGTGTGTGGGTGCTGAGAATGGTGAAGTGTTTGTAGGTGGTTCTTTCAAGAGCTGCTTAGAATTTAAACTTGTCATCTAGATGGCTGCTTTTAATCTGAGGATCATCGCTGACATGTGGGGAATCAGCTATGGTCCAAACCAAGAAATGTCAAATGGCAGAGAGCCTGCGGTCAAAAAGGGAAAGCTACAGAGCCCTTGCTAAAAGGTGAATAAATATCGGCATGGCTTTTGAGAGGTGATGAAAACTCAGACCTGAAAGTATTAAAAAGTGACGCAGAGATGGCTTTTTTCTGTTAAGACATTTCAGTGGCTCAATAGGTAGCTAGCTAACATTAGTGCACTTGTTCACTTGATTCAGCTAGGCATAGAGTTTCCTATGTTGTTTTGTTTTTGCTATGGACAGTGTGGTAAATTGCACTTATTTCCTGCTAGCCATGAGAGAGAGCAACTCGCCTCTACTCCAAGAAAACCGTATCCGCCGCCATCTCCACTGTCAAGTACTGGCGCTAATATAAAACACATACTGTATTCCTCAAACCATCAGATTCATCCACACAGAGAAGCAGTGCTAAAGCACAACCCAAGTGTTTACATAATGAAGACAAAATGTATGTTCATACGTGAAATTCTAGAGGGAACGTCGGACAGTGTGGCGTGGGGACGTAATGACGTGTGCCATTAATTGAACCATTTTCTATAACATGTAAAACAGGAACATGAAAGGAGTATTCTAAAAGCGACTCATGTAAACACCTTAATCACAATATTGTCTTACTCAGGATAAGGTCAATAATTAGATTACTGCTGTCCATGTAAACGTAGTCAATGTGAGGCCATCTGTCCTAAAGTTGAAGCTGAACCAAAAGTGGACCTTTCAACAGGATAATGATCCTAAGCACATTAGCAAATCCACCAGGAATGGCTCAAAAATAAGAAATGGAGGGTTTTGGAATGGCCTAGTCAAATTTGACTAGGATTTGAATCCAGATTTGAATCCCATTGAAATGTTGTGGGGGGATTTGAAACGGGCAGCACATCCAAGAAAACCCTCAAACATCTTGCAATTGAAAGAATATTGCATGGAAGAGTGGTCAAAAGTTACAGCAAGTCTTGTGGACAATTATGCAAAACGCCTACAAGAAGTTATTTCTGCTAAAGGGGGCAATACTAGCTTCTGAGGCCAAGGGTGTACTTACTTTTTCTACAGAAGAATCTCACATCTATTGATATTTCTGTTCAATAAATGATTGAAAAAGCTAAATTTCCTTGTGGATTTCTTATAAATTTCCTTGTGGATTTCTTCCAATTTTACAGCGTGATGGCAACGCATTTTTCTGTCAGAACTCAGGCATGATGGGTTGCATAACTAGACTAACTGGGGGACCAATCTCGTTGCACAGCATCTCAAATATTGTTTTTTGTCATTCTGATTTGGTACAAATCACCTCGCAGAACTTTCTCTCACACGATTCCTTTCCCAAATATCAGGCATCTGCCTCTGATAGCAAGATACCATGAGGTTTGTGATAGCATTTCGTTTGCGCGCAATGAAGCACAAGTCATTTATTATACTGGAAAGAAGCATCTCAGTGGCGTCCCCTTTTGAAACAACTTCCATTTGTATTCTATTCGTATGCCAGTTTCCCTGGAAGTGACAATTTTGTTCTCTTCAGCACATGAGATGGAAACGGTGTTTTATTCACAAATGTTTTATGAAATATTCCGATTTTTCACGAGTTAAATTCGCAACTTGGATGGAAACATAGCTAGTGATGGCTGGTGGGGATATTAAATAGGAAGGCTCAAAATCAAACATCTGGATAAGGAAACTATTATTGCTGTGCAATGCATTATATCATGAGGTATCATTGATGGCACAATTTTGGAGCAAAGAATCACACCCACACTTAGTCAGATAGGGAGCTGCAATAATAATTACTGTAATATCTGATTGGCTTCACGTCTTGTTTCCTCACAATAATGAACACTGTAAATGAAAAAGTTGTAGGTCCTTCATTCAAATCAAAAAAAAAAAAAAAACACCAACCTTACGGCTCCATTACCTGTCTTTTTGTGTCATTCGTACTTTGACTGGCAATGTGTGTAGTCGGTCACATTTTAATTTCCTCTTCACATTTTAGGAGGAAAAAAGGGATGACAGAGTAAACAATCCACCTCACTGGTGTTCATTATACCCACAACTGAGTGTGTAACACGGCTACTGATGACTTTTTACAGCGATGACTTGAAAGTGGGACTGTCACTCGGTGTCTTCACCTGACATGACAGTCACTGATAAGCTGCATAAATCTCCATAAAACTCATAAGGTGGACTTGAAAGATTTATGCCCCAGCGTCTTTCATACCATTTGGTGTATCTGCGTTATAACCAATGGTGGTGCTGTTTAAGACATTTGCAAGACTTCATCTTACCCAAAATTGTAAATGCCTAACGTATGGTAAAACATCCCAAACCACCCATTAGCTCCTAAGCAGCCTAGGTTACCATGATGGCTAAAACAGGTCAGAGTAAAATTGACACAGATCTGTCAAAATTACACACTCCAAGTAAAATTAAAATAACTCATGAAACACACCTTGTTCGACATTGGCTAAAAAATACATATTTGATGATGAGGAAAATTAGGCTGACTACAATATACTAGCGTCTGAATCAGCAAAAAATAAATAAATAAAAGCTCCATTACATCTAAATTATTTTTCCAATTTTATACTAGATTACCAGATGCTCACTCCAGTCTCCTTTATTTACACTCACACACACTTCCTCTTTCTCTTTTCTGATTGGACATGGACATCTGTTGGATGCCTACAAGCTTCTCCCAAGTTCCCACCAGACACCGCTGACTGTGATTCATTCTTTCAATATATTGTTAAATCTATACTTAGGATAAAAATGTGCACAAGCAAGCTGCAGGTTTTTTCATACCTTTTATTTGTACTGTAATAGGATTTTATCTTTTGCTGCGATTAGAAGAGCAATGTTTGTCATGTCAATATTAAACAGTCAGAAAGAGCTTATTCAATGTGATAAACTGAAAAGATTGTGTGCCTATGTTTAGTTTGAAATGTGCAACTGTAAGTCACAAATGAGCAGTAAACCATCATGCGCATATTTCTATACTGCTGTTATAGTGACAAAGCGTTCTTCCAAATTGAACCAATTCAGTCTTGGTCTTGCATGATACAAATAGTAGGGACCGTCAGATTTCAAATCTCATTTAAAGAAAGAAACAAACTCCCTAGGAATAATATCCCAGGTCATTTTCATGGAAGGTCTAAAAGCATAGATTTTAATATCAAACAAGTCTAGAGAATACCGAATGCCTCTCCTTTGATGAACCAAGAGGGCTTTCCATAAAATTACGTTATAATAATATTCATCAAATATTTCAATTCATGTAATTGTTCAGGTGAGGCCTTTGTTAAAATTCCTTACATTCCTGAAAACAGAAACCACCTGTCTATTGGGAGGGCAGAACGGGAGGGCAGTGTCAGTGTCTAAGACAGTTGACTCCTGGTCGAAAGTTCAAATGCCAGCAAGGCCCTTGAACAAGGCCCTTAACCCTCAACTGTTCAGTTGTATAAAATGAGATAAATGTAAGTTGCGCTGGATAATGGCGCCTGCCAAACGCCATAAATGTAAATGCAAACAAGGAACAAAGAACTGCATTGTGGAAAACTTTGGGTGTTGCAGCAAACTGGGATAAGGTCATACATGGCATGTATGGTGTTTCAGCCCACTCTGACGCTCATGTGGACTTTGTTCCCTACTGAAATGTCAGCATCCATATAAATTCCCCAGGAGCAGCCGTGTTATTCGCCTAAGGGAAGAATTTGTAGGTGCACTGCATATGAGCATATCCAAGCACCTTCTGGATAATAAAAGTAAACAGCAGGTACATCATTTAATTGCATCAGAGATTAGGCCAAAAAATGACTCATTCCTTTTGAGGGCAGTATTTATGCTGTAATTTAGCAACACCGGATGCAAAACCAAGTGACGTCGTCTTTGGGAGAAAATCAGCTGATCAGGTCCAAAGTCTCAGTTGGTTCAGATGACTCACCTAGCTCATTAACTAAACATGTAAAGAAAGTCAATGAGTGTAGTAGACCATACTATGTGATGTGATTTTAAAAAAAGTGCTGCTCATGTTAAATAAAGGTTTATGGTGTCATAGTGTGTGGTGATGGTGGAGACGATAACGTGAATGGCGTAGAAAACAATCGTTGAGCATTTTCGTGCAATCATTTAAGTAATAAGGGTAAGTCGAGAGGAATGTTCTCTCTACCCCGGAAACCCAACCCAAACCAAAAGGGCCAGGGGAGGGAGACTGTCATATCTAGCATACAAATCAACCAGGGAAAGGGCGAGACACACTGCTATTTCTGTCCCAAAGGAAACTCCAGCATAGAACAAGCCGCTTGGAATACCTAGGCGCCTTGTCACCTTCCAGTAACACTACCAGTCACTCACAGATACATATGGCTGTTCAGAAGCTTCCATCATGGCCAGGAATCTTTGGCTATGTTCACACAGACAGCAACAAATAATTTATTTCTTAAATTTGAAGTTTTAATTTGATTGATGTCGCTATTGCAAATGGCAAGGAACCAAAGCCGGTTTGTCTATGTAAACTGTAGTCAAGTTTACTTGCATATCCGCACTGGTTGTCATAGTAAAGCAGGCATATGTCCGAGTAGTGCGGCTCAGGCACTGTTTAGAAAGTTTGCTAAATAAAGGACATGGGATTCAAGTACGCTGAATTTGTTCGAGCAGCTCAAATCGGTCCTTTTAAAAAATGTCCTTTTTAAAGCAGGAAGGATTTTCTGTCATCAAAACAAAAACGACATCAGATTCAAACCACTTCTGTTTGCAGTACAAAATCTGTTTAAAATAAAGATATACAAGAAGAATATTCAGGGAGCAGGTTAAAAAAAAAAATGTATCCCCCCCGCATGGAAAATTTGGCTAAAAATAAAGATTTAAGAAACAAATCAGGTTTGCCCTTCTATGTCAGGAGGTCATAGAGTTCCTACTGGAACCAGAACTTTCACTGAGATAGTAAAAGTTTGTTCAGTCCTACAGGGGCGTCTGGTATGTGGTCCACTTTCTTTATCAGCTAAGAAGCACAGAATACTCATTGATGCTAGTCAAATCACCAGATACATCTTAGGGCAAAGGCTACAAGTAATCTCTGCCCAACAATTTATCATCATATCGCCAGAACCTCGGAACCAGAGGGCTGGGTGTAAATAAACAACATTTCTACGCGAGGGACAGAGTTCAGGACAGTCTAGCGAGTTCTCTGTCTAAAGTTAACTCATCAAGTAATTGTCAGATTTTTAATAGAAAAATCACTAAACTGTGCTCTACAACTGGAACCATGTTAAAGCCCTGGATTTCACTTATAGTGCATTTGAAATAAAATTGTTTTAGAGCTTTAAGGAGTGTTTTGGCATTGCAAACACAAATAAGACAGCAGATATTGTTATTTTATAGTTCACCATTTTAGACATCCCATTCTCTACTTCTCCAATTTGATTCCAAACAAATGATATCTAGAATGCATTTTCCCATCCCTGTAAACAAACTGTAAGGGATGACACTACAGCTAGTTAGCATCAAACATGGGTTGTGCATATGTATGCACTGTATAGTAGGAGAAATACACGTATTTTAGTTACTATATAGTAGGTAAATATATGGTTTCGGATGCAGCCCACGGCTTCAAGCAGTAGTCTATTTGCACGTACAGCATGACAAATAATTAACTGCACTTGAAGCTTTCGTAAACTTAAAAATGAAACACCCAAAACTGTATACGGTACCATAACGAAGACGAACGGTGTGTTGATACGTGAAATTCTGGAGGGCCTTCGGATGGCGTGGCGTGGGGATGTAATGACGTGTGATGTTAATCAATCTATGTTCTATAACATGTAAAACGGAAACATGAAAGGAATATTCTAAAAGCAAATCATGTAAACACCTTAATCAGAATATTGTCTTATTCAGAACAAGGTCAATAATTAGATTATTGCTGTCCATGTAAACATAGTCAGTGAAAAATCCTACACAGTTCAAACAAACACACAACAGACCGTGTGGATATACGAAATGCCGTTATATCACGTTGAGGTGTTGTGATGCGGCACGATGCGAGGGAACCACACAGAATATAATTCTGCTTATAATACAGCGATTTGCCAATGATTACAATGGTTAATTCATTCATGAATGTCACATGGTGCATTTGAATGTTTTACAGTTAGATTTAATGTTGTGGAACATCCACACAACAAATTCATTCCTGTTATCACTTAAGTTTTAGCAATGATTAACAGTCTTTCCCTCTCCAGTATCACCAGCTCTCTCTAAAAATAAACAAATAAAAACGCAGCTCGTCATTTTACTGGGAAACCGGAAGCACAAACTCCTGGGCTTTGCTTCAAAAGGAAGTGCATCAACATATGAAATCAAATCACCACCCACAAGCACTGATGCTGGTATTATAATTTGACAAAAAATTTTTTTAAAACCCCCCGAAAATTATTGTAAGCCAACCATTCCAGCGAGGCACATCAACAAAAAATATATGCTCGCAAGCAAAAAAAACTTGCAAATAGGCTACAGCAGCGACAAACGCAAAGTGTAACCTACATACCCTCAGCGGCTTGCCTGCAACATTTGAAACTGGATGGAAGAAACAATCATTAACAGTAATTAATCACCCAGCTGACCACACAGGAGTAAGAACAACCAAACATCAATGTGTGTTTAACATGACCCTTACATTTTCTCCCACGGCATTCATACAACTCCAGAGTGCGTGGGAGCCTCTCTAAAGACAGCATGTATGAAATACCTACAGGACACAGTGGACAATGCTAAAGCCAAAGCATTAAAGAGAACATAAAGGTGAATACAGCATCCCTGACATCAGATAGTAGTCAAATAGGCGTAGGAGTTTATCTCTGGCAGCTGAAACACAACTATAACACAGATGTAAAGTGCTCCATTTATGTGCCTTATACTACTCAGACTACTAAAAGTACTAAGAACACTCAGCAAGTGTAGGTGTATCGTTGAGTATTTCGCTACATATTCATTAATATACATATTTGTGTATCATCACTCATACAACATCTGTCAGAAGAATGTTGGGAGGATAAAAAAAACAGTTGTTCAGGGAATGTGCAGCAAAAAGTGTGGGCATACAGGTTATTAAAGAATATTTATATCACCGTGCTGTCTCATTAGTAATAAGGTATTCAATTATTTCCTATTCATTTAAAGAGCACATGACGTTTTTTCATAAACTTGCTGGAGTTTTAATAACGTGCTTGTTCTAATGTGTTATCATTTCTAAGTAGGTTCTTGTATAGCAGACATATTTGGATTACAAACACAATCAATGTTTATGTTTACATGGACTGCAGTAATCTAATTATTGACCTTATTCTGAATAAGACAATATTGTGATTAAGGTGTTTACATGAGTCGCTTTTAGAATACTCCTTTCATGTTCAGGTTTTACATGTTATAGAACATAGATCGATTAACAGCACACGTCATTACGTCTCCACGCCACGCCGTCCGACGTTCCCTCCAGAATTTCACACATCAACGTACAGTTCGTCTTCGTTATGGTACCGTATACAGTTTTGGGGGTTTTATTTTTTATTTTCCAAACGCTTCAAGTGGATTTAATTATTTGTCATGTTGTACGTGCAAGTAGACGACTGCTTGAAGCTGTGGGCTGAGTCTGAAACCTCATACTTACCTACTATATAGTAACCGAAATACATGCGTTTCTCCTACTATATAGTAGGTAAGTACGCGGTTTCGGGCTCAGCCGTGCTCTCGTTTGCCGTCAAACGGTTGAGCACTGCCGTGTGTGTGTGTGTGTCCTGTCACAAAATGTGGTGAAAACTCCCACACAATGTTAATAGCGTGATTAAGGTGTGTACGTGTCTATAATGCACTTCAATAATGCATCTTCACTAAAATACGAATACTCCACATGTCTTAATTTGATTTGTGTTTACTTCGAGTATGACTTTAGCTGGATTAAGGTAATCAATAATCGCTGTTTACATGGTAGCTTCTTAATCAGATTGTCATGTTAATCAGGTTAATATCGGAATATTGTCCATGTAAACATACTTATTGATATGTTGACCGTTTCAGTGATTAGAGGTTTATTTGATTGCTCCTGGATGGCATAAAGTGTTCATCCAATCATCTGTACAGAATCCCGATGATGCCACAGACAAAAGAGAGCAAAACTGGAAGTACTCTCAGGGAGGAAAGGGTGTCAAACTCACTCTCCCCCCGACCAATCACAGCAACACTAGCCAATGATGGCCATCTGCGACCCCATGCATGCAGAAGTGGGTGAACAGAGCTTTCCTCGGAGTGCGTTATGCTGCCCACTGATGAAAAGATACGGTTGGCTGGCTTCAAATGCATCGGAGGAAACACGTGATAGACTTTGCTCTCCCTGGTTGGTAGCGGTCATGTGATAGGGCAGAGCGGCCTGATGGGTGGGAATTGGCCATGACTAAATTAGGAAGAAAGCGATTTAAATGTCAGCACTTTGTAACAGTCAGAGGTAAAGCTGAAAGTTTTGTGGGGCAAAGCACGGAATCGCTGATCCGCTCACACTACACATCTTGAATCGCTTAAGACCAGTTGTTTGGTGCTGTAGAGCTTGAAGACAAGGCTCACACACCATCACTTACCTGGAGAAATCCAGGTTCACCTCATTTTCCTCACAGCATCCCACTTTCTCATGAAAATAAACACAAGAGCTGTCCATCACGTGACTTTGTGGCTTTGTCACGATTTTGTTTGGAAACAAGCAAAAATAGAATGAGAAAAATGTGGAGGAAGGATCGGTCGGGAAGAAGCAGGCAGCACAGGTTGTCTGTTCTGCAAAGAGAATTGGAAGTACAATGCAAAAAGTGCTAGTGATTTTTATACTGCGTGCTGAAAGGAATCATGTCATGCTTGTTTTTATTTTTACTGTTCCTAACAACCATTTGGGTATGACATGCCAAGTAAGGTCTTATGGTAGCATTAATACTGTGCTTACAGATTGCCCTCACATCCCCTACACAAATAAATGCATGTCAGAACTGGATTCAGGGATCTGCTGCACATGACAGCAGATGAATTTCCCCATTGCTGTACTTGATAGTCCCTCCAGGATTGCAGAAATGAATGCAAAATCAAGCAAACTCCGCAATATTCAGAGGAGCTTGCAGTTCTAAATTTCCACAGATGTGGGCCAAGGCGCGTCACGTGACGCAATCACTACGCGTATTCAACCAAAGCCTTCTTCGATTTGCGTGCATTGAACATGAGTACAGCTAAAAGGTCGTATTTACCAACAAACATCACTGCAAAAGACTGTCCAAAACAATTTCATGCAATTGCAATTTTCACAAAGTTTTCTGCAAAAAACAAAACACACAAAAAAGTAGCATGGCAAATTTTGAAAAAAGCTGCAGCAAAATTGAGCATTTCTGGCTGCAACAATCGCTAAAAACTTGGCAAAATCCTGTACGGACTGATTATTACTGCACTGACATGTTTCTCTCGCACTCCTACACAAATAAACGCAGCGCTGTACTTGAGGGGTCATAGAGGGGTTCATATAATGCGATTCATCACTGAATGAAAATATCCGTGAATATTGCGTCGCTGAACCATGCACACTACATGATCGGACACGGCAGGAGCGCTCTGAGAGTAGTCACCGAGCCCCAAACTTAATCGGCGACCACCAACCTGCCACTGATTACTTTCCCCAAGGCTTCATGCAGTCATATTTAATTCCTTGCTCAGATCACAGTCAGCGAGGGAAGTTCTGAACTGATATCATTTGGATTTCATCAGTACAATCTTTAAGGTGATCTCTATTTGAACATTTCTGTAACAATGACAGGCCATCTGGGAAACCCAATAAAAAAAAGTTTACATGCCTTCTTCTTCTCTGTACTCAGCTATATGCAGAAAGAATCTTTCTGCCACAAGTCATGCCAGTACCCTGATGATATGTAGATCATTTTCACTCCACTATAATTCTTAATGGCTCTTAGCTAGAAAAATAAGCAGGTCTTGGGGAGCAGTGTGTGAAGACCTTAAGCAGGTCTCGCAGGTCTCGGGGAGCAGTGTGTGAAGACCTTAAGCAGGTCTCGCAGGTCTCGGGGAGCAGTGTGTGAAGACCTTAAGCAGGTCTCGCAGGTCTCGGGGAGCAGTGTGTGAAGACCTTAAGCAGGTCTCGGGGAGCAGTGTGTGAAGACCTTAAGCAGGTCTCGGGGAGCAGTGTGTGAAGACCTTAAGCAGGTCTCGCAGGTCTCGGGGAGCAGTGTGTGAAGACCTTAAGCAGGTCTCGCAGGTCTCGGGGAGCAGTGTGTGAAGACCTTAAGCAGGTCTCGCAGGTCTCGGGGAGCAGTGTGTGAAGACCTTAAGCAGGTCTCGCAGGTCTCGGGGAGCAGTGTGTGAAGACCTTAAGCAGGTCTCGCAGGTCTCGGGGAGCAGTGTGTGAAGACCATAAGCAGGTTTCAGGGAGCAGTGTGTGAAGACCTTAAGCAGGTTTCAGGGAGCAGTGTGTGAAGACCTTAAGCAGGTTTCAGGGGGCAGTGTGTGAAGACCTTAAGCAGGTTTCAGGGAGCAGTGTGTGAAGACCTTAAGCAGGTTTCAGGGAGCAGTGTGTGAAGACCTTAAGCAGGTTTCAGGGAGCAGTGTGTGAAGACCTTAAGCAGGTCTTAGGAAGCAGTGTGTGAAGATCTTACGCAGGTCTTCGGAGACGGTGTGTGAAGATCTTAAGCAGGTCTCAGGGAGCAGTGTGTGAGGACCTTAAACAGGTCTTACGGAGCAGTGTGTGAGGATCTTAAACAGGTCTTAAGGAGTAGTCTATGAAGAATGTTCTCAGAAGAGAGCAGGTATATCTCCTAATTGGAGTGTGGTTACTTATTTGTAGAGGAGTACAGTCCTTACAAGAATCGGAGTTAATCGTGCTAGTAAACGGTGTTCACATGTCATCGCTTATGGTAAACTCTGAGCAAAGAGGAGGGACATTAAACACAGATTAGTTTGGAGACAGACATGGGAAAGTTAGACAGAGAGAAACGCTGACTAGTTAGACATTACTGTAACGATAACTAGATGAGTGAGTATTAGGCCTCGGACCAGAAACCCCAACTATAATCACACTCTCACTGACACACACTCCTCTACACCGGTAACTCTGTGAGCTGTTTGAGATTAATACTTACAGTCCAAATGTTTCTTTTTCGGCCCCATGACTTCATGTGTGGTCGCTTTGCACACCGTTTTGGACACTGCCGAGCCGGTGACACTGTGCTGCGCTGCGGTTATCCTGTCCGTGATGCTTTGGCCAGACATTGTAGCAGTTATGTACAAAAAAAAAAGCACCCAAAACACAGACTGGTTTTTATCCAATGCTGACGCTCTCGTCCCTTGGCGTGTTCACTCTTCCTCCGCCTCACTAATACAAACCGAGCAGAGGAAAGTAGAAAAGAATGACGGCTGAGGAAAAATTGTAGCTAGCTAACTGGCTAAAGCTTTTTGGTCGCTGTTTACAGCTTTAACCGCTTTAAATGGAAGTTCGCTCTGTGTGTTCTTTCACAAGTCAAACGAACGAGAGATATTACCTTAACTACATACCAAAGGTTTCCTCTTCTATTACAAAACCGTCCTCTCCACAACCCCCTGCTCATGTACCTTCTCCCTGTCTGTCTGTCTGTCGCTCTTTCTTTCTTTCTTTCTTTCTTTCTCTCTCTCTCTCTCTCTTTATAACTTCCCCCTTTCCCTCTCTGACTGGCTCCTCTTCGGCTCGCCTCCCCTCGTTGGCTTTTAAAAGGACTGGAGGCTCGCAGGAAAATGGCGGGTCTATTTCCTCTCCTCACTGGATCATCCCAAGGCTCGTGTGTGGCCGATGTAACCATAGATATAAATACCTAGATGCCGCATTCCCTATAAAGTCCTATTGTACAGAACACGTCCATAGCTGAGCGAGATCCGCCATCTTGTGGTGGTAGTCGGCGCTGGAAAAACAACAGCCGGCACTTCACACTTGCATAAAGTTGGCTTGACATTAAGAGACCGTCTCTAAAGTTACATACGACATTGTTAAACACGTTTCTAACTTCGATAGCATTTGAAGGGAATGACTTACAGTCATATAACCAACTGTATAGTGTTCACCTAAATGTCAGGTATGACGCACACCTCTTAGATTTTTGATATTTAATAAAATAAACTATTAAATCATATGTAAATATTGCCATGTATTTCACTACAGAATGGGCCCATACACAAAATTTACCATAATTTAAAGCTCAATAGCATTTGACGGGAATGACTTACAATCATATAACCAACTGTAAAGTGTTCGACTAGGTGTCAGGTATGAGGCACACCTTTTAGGTTTTTGATTTTTAACCCTACAATGCATGAACCAAAAAAAAAACCTTCACGAATGCATAAAGGGTGTCAAAATGACCTGTACTGGATTGAATGGTTTTCTTCAAAAAATAGATGTCCTATTAATGAAATAATTAAAAGAACTGATGATACACGAATGTTTTAATATTTCAAACATTTTAATTTGTTATCTTTTAATTTATTCATGTACATGTTTAGCTTGTGGATGGGAGCCAAAGGAATTCAAAATTATTTACATAGGCAGCACTTCCAGTCAACCTTTTGAGCCCTCAACTTCCCTGTCACAGGAATAATCCTGGTCCTTCCTTTCCTCTGTACCATTCTGCTTATTGTGCCCTGAACTTTCATCTTCATCCTCATTTTCATCTGCAGTGTTCCTGTCTCCAGCCTCATCTTCCCTGTCACAAGAATAATCCAATAATCCTTATTGTGCCCTGAACATGCGTCATCATTATTAGCATTATCATCTTTATATTTATCACCAGTGCTGTTCCCGTCATCTTCCCTGTCATAAGGATAGTCTTCATCTCTTCTTTCCTTTGTTTCATTTAGTTCATTGTGCCCTTCACTCACCTCATCAATTTCCTTATCTTTCTCAACATTTTCCCTATCTTTGAATTGAAAAAAAAAAAGTTTGGGTCAATACCTAAACGCATTTTCTAAACCGGGCCTCAAAACTTAGAATGTTTCCACAGGAATAATGCTTGGTGTTTTGATATTGGCAGTAAGAGTCTGTGTGTGTGTGTGTGTGTGTGTGTGTGTGTACATATACACATACATGCTATAAATAAAACAATAAATTTATATATATATATATATATATATATATATATATATATATATATATATATATATATATAAAATGCACAAGGGTTAACGAGTTACACAGTAAAAATGTATGTACATTCATATTAATAGCATTTCTCCTAGCTTTGTTATTACTGCTGTTAGTACTAACAGAATGAACAGGGCTTGGGAGAATTTACAAAAGTCGTTCATGCCTAAAAGAGGCAATATAAATAATTAATGTAATAAATGTACATATCTTTAAATATAGTGATTTATATGTTCTTTTTTATTGAGCGGCACGTGTCCCTCAGTATGACCCTCAAAACTACACTTAGAAATTAAACAGCATTTTTTTTCATTAAAAAAAAACACTTCATCCTAATGTACCTTGTCAAGTCTTACCTAAATTTAGCTGACATGAGCTTTTCTGCCATTGAAATTTTTTTAAAAGAATTTATTTATATAGAAAAGGTGTTGACCCCCATTTTTTGTCAATACTGAAACACAAACAAAAAAGTCTCTCTGGATTGATGCAACATTATCCACACCCCAAACCATATGACCTGGAAGACACATAAGGCCTTCTTCCCTTCCTGGAGCACATGGTGAGTAGATGTTCTTTAACATTTTGAAATAAATTTGTTGTAAATTCAGAAACCCTAGATGTGTTTTTAAAAAGTGTCATTACCGAACTTCTTGTTATGCTTATAAAAAAAAAAACAGATGTTATGTTTAAAAAAAAATTATATATTTTTTGTGACTTTATTCTGTTCAATGCATTGATGTCCAGCATTCTACTTTGCTCACATTTTAAGATAAAGACATGTGAATGTCAAATTGTCAAACCTGAAATAGTCAGTACTGAAACACTTTTTGTCAGTACTGAACAAACAATGCTATTTTGGTAGTGTTAGCGTTCATTTTATGTTTAATAATTCAAAACATTTTATATTTTTACATTCTACTGATTGATGCAGACAAAGAAATACAAGAGACATGTAAATATGCCCAAAAGTACAGCTGAGCACCTGCATGACTATAGGCAGAGGATCAGGGATGACCCCATAAGATACCAGCAATACCTACAAAAAAAAAAGAGAAAGAAATTTAAGGTGCAAGCAAGAGGGTAAATGTAAATACAGTGCATCTGGAAAGTATTCACAGTGCTTCATTTTTCCACATTTTGTTATGTTACAGCCTTATTCCAAAATGGATTAAATTCATTATTTTCCTCAAAATTGTACAAACAATACCCCATAATGACAACGTGAAAGAAGTTTGTTTGAAATCTTTGCAAATTTATTAAAAATAAAAAACAAAAAAGCACATGTACATAAGTATTCACAGCCTTTGCTCAATACTTTGTTGAAGCACCTTTGGCACCAATTACAGCCTCAAGTCTTTTTGAGTATGATGATACAAGCTTGGCACACCTATTTTGGGGCAGTTTCTCCCATTCTTCTTTGCAGGACCTCTCAAGCTCCATCAGGTTGGATGGGGAGCATCAGTGCACAGCCATTTTCAGATCTCTCCAGAGATGTTCAATTGGGTTTCAAGTTTGGGCTCCGGCTGGGCCACTCAAGTACATTCACAGAGTTGTGCTGTAGTCACTCCTTTGTTATCTTGGCTGTGTGCTTAGGGTCGTTGTCTTGTTGGAAGATGAACCTTTGCCCCAGTCTGAGGTCCAGAGCACTCTGGAGCAGGTTTTCATCAAGGATGTCTCTGTACATTGTTGCATTCATCTTTCCCTTGATCCTGACTAGTCTCCCAGTTCCTGCCGCTGAAAAACATCCCCACAGCATGATGTTGCCACCACCATGCTTCACTGTAGGGATGGTATTGGCCAGGTGATGACTGGTGCCTGGTTTCCTCCAGACATGATGCTTGCCATTCAGGCCAAAGAGTTCAATCTTTGTTTCATCATGGTCTGAGAGTCCTGAGAGTTCAGGTGCCTTTTGGCAAACTCCAGGCAGGCTGTCATGTGCCTTTTACTGAGGAGTGGCTTCCATCTGGCCACTCTACCATACAGGCCGGATTGGTGGAGTGCTACAGAGATGTTTTTTCTACTGGAAGGTTTTCCTCTCTCCACAGAGACATGCTGGAGCTCTGTCAGAGTGACCATCGGGTTTTTGGTCACCTCCCTGACTAAGGCCTTTCTCCCCCGATCGTCAGTTTGGCCAGGCGGCCAGCTCTAGGAAGAGTCCTGGTGGTTCCAAACTTCTTCCATTTACGGATGATGGAGGCCACTGTGCTCATTGGGACCTTCAATGTTGCAGAAATGTTTCTGTACCCTTCCCCAGATCTGTGCCTCGATGCAATCCTGTCTCGAAGGTCTACAGACAATTCCTTGGACTTCATGGCTTGGTTTGTGCTCTGACATGCATTGTTAACTGTGGGACCTTATATAGGCAGGTGTGTGCCTTTCCAAATCATGTCCAATCCACTGAATTTACCACAGGTGGACTCCATTCAAGTTGTAGAAACATCTCAAGGATGATCAGTGGAAACAGGATGCACCTGAGCTCAATTTTGAGTGTCATGGCAAAGGCTGTGAATACTTATGTACATGTGCTTTTTTTGTTTTTTATTTTTGATAAATTTGCAAAGATTTCAAACAAACTTCTTTCACGTTGTCATTATGGGGTATTGTTTGTAGAATTTTGAGGAAAATAATGAATTTAATCCATTTTGGAATAAGGCTGTAACATAACAAAATGTGGAAAAAGTGAAGCGCTGTGAATACTTTCCAGATGCACTGTACATAAAGGACTTGGCTGAAAGGGAAAAGAGATACACTCTTGTGAAATGGAGAGCAAGTCAAAAACAGGATAGGTCACAGATGAAGGTACAGAAGGATCTAGAGACATTCTGTAGGGAAAAATTCCACCTGGTAAGTGATGGTGAGCATATACCAGACCACAACATACCAGAACAGAGAAGGGCCAGAAGAAGAAGGAGTCAGAATGCTAGCAAAATTAAACTGTTAGAGAAGGAGTTACAGTCCATGAAAAGAAGAGTTTTCAGATACAAGAAGAGATTACAAAGAATAAAGCCAGAGCAATCAGTTTGTCAATTCCCAAAAACCAAAAAATGATGACAACTGAAAAATATCAAAGTTCCCCATCATGTGAGGAAGTCTATCCTATTGCACAATACACTCATTGACCATTTGAAACACAAGTATAGCTCTAAAAGCTTTAAAATCAAACATGTGCATGGTAGAGTCTTCTCAAATAAGATGCTGAAGAAGTATAGGCACATATCAGCTGTCAGAGAACAAGGATTTCACATCACCATTATAAGAGAAATTCAAAAAAACCACAAACCCTATATTCATATCAAGGAGAGGGTTGAATCTCAATACAAAAGAAATGATGAGCACAGTGAGGATCTTTCTGAGTTGAGATGACAATAGCTGGCTGTCTTCAGGGAAAAAAGAAACTATCATATGTTTCAGGAAAAAAAAAGCAGAAAAGATATCTCTCTGATACTATGCAAAATCTCCAACAAAAGTTGATTTTGGAGATGCCCCAATTTAAGATTTCATGCTCCTATTTATGTAGCTTGAGACCATTCTGCATTGTGTATCCAAACATCAACAACAGGGACACCTGCTTATGCAAAAAAAAAAAAAACGCTCAATTTAAAGCAGACAGACTAACGCACCTTGGCATCATCAGCACTGATAACTTGTTGAATGTGGCAGAAAGCTTGTGTTGTGATAAAAGCAGGAAAACCTGCATGTACCAAGAGTATGTGTCATGTAAAAACCAGCCCCTCCCTTTCTTGCCAAGCACATTGGGAGAAGCTGCTTGGTAGAACGAATGGGTCACAAAACGAGAAGACTATGAAAATGAGAAGGATGGACAGAAAGAAAAGATCACAGTGTCAAAAACAGTGCAAGCAATGAATTGAGGGCACAGCTGAAGAGCTTTTGAAAATATGTGGAAAAGACATGAAATCAAACATTTGCAAACATCTCTTTAATATTCAACATCAGTATATGAACCTGCAAGCATTAAAACATTCCCTGAGAGATGATGAAACCATTCTACACGTTGAATATGGGGAAAACTAGCAATGTAAGTATGCTTCAGAGGTGCACTCAAATCCACAGACAGACAACACTGCACAATTCTGTTGTATATACTACAAAGGGTACAGAATCATTCTGTTCCATCTCTCCCTCAATGAAGCATGCTATTTGGGCAGAGCTAAAACCTGTCCTACATTGTCTCAAAGAGCAGCATTGAAGAGTATCGAGGAAAGAAAAACTTTAACCTTTTGTCAACACTTCCATTTCAGATTGGTTTCACTGTAGTTAACTGGAGTGTTCTGGAGGCAGGGCATGGGAAGGGTCCTGGTGATGGGGCCAGAGCAACTATCAAGAGATCAGCCGATTCTTTGGTGGCTAAGGGCATTGACCTCCCCAGTGCTAAAATCCTCTTTGAAACACTTCTGTCCCTGAGAAAAATGAATTGGTTCTATGTAGAGGACAAGGAGATTCAGCAAGTATCTTCTGTAATTCCTAATGATCTTCCATCGGTGAAAGGCACTCTGGTTATCAGAATTACCCATGGCACAATTCACTGTGAGCTTAATTGTTTCCGTCAGTAACCTTGAAAATTAAATGATCAAATTCTAATGAGGAGCAAATCAGAACATCACAAAGAAATGCCTTAGAGAGTAATGATGCAAGCAACAAAACTGAAAAGACACTTTCTTTTAGCAGTATAAATAAGGACTAGCATTTCATTTTCAAGAGCTTACATTAAATGTTATACAGGGTACGCCTGTGTTAATTTTAAATCCACCTGTGTCCAGTTGTATGCTTGCATAATAAATATCTCTGCATTTGGGGGGTCTCACAGTGAAAATGGTATATCAGATCAGTCCTGTTCTCATGAAGACCAAGGAACTGGCTGTGAAACTTCAAGATGAGGTTATTAAGCTGAAAACTATAAAAAGGTCGACAATGCTTTGAACCTTCCCAGTGCACTGTGAAATCCATTATAACAAAAGTGGAAAATATGCCACAACCCTGACACAACCAAGACTGAGTGCTTGGGCAAGAAAGGCAATTGTCAGATAAGTGTCCAGGAATCCAGGTACAACACTGAAGGGATTACAGATCTCACTGGCTGAAATAGGAGAACTTGTCCAGCCCTCAAGAACATCATTGGCTCTTCACATATCCAGCTTTTGTGAGAGACTGGCCAGAAGGAAGCCACTTCTGAGAAAGGGCATTTTGGAAAATCTGTGAAAAAAAAACAAAACTTTAGTCTGATTAAAGTTGAGCCATTTGCTCTAAAGACAAACCATAGTGTTTGGTGCGAACCAAATACTGTCCAACATAGGTAACCCCATTCCTACACTCAAGCACAGTGGTGGTAGCATCATGATCTGTAATTGCTGAAAAAAGGACAATTAACTCTAAGGGGTGAATACTTAATTAATTAAGCAGCTTTAGATTTTTTCTTTTTCAAATAATTGAGGATATTTAAATAATTCATTTAGTTTTATGTGTGTAGAGAGCCAGCAAAAAACAACATTTTAATATGCTTAAATGTGATATGCAATACATCAAAATTAGAAATAGAAACTGGGGAGTGGAGGCACTGTAAAAGCATAAATGAACAAAATCATGCTTCCTAAATTACCAAATGCTATTAAAATGGCTTTCAGTCAATTTTCATAAAATGGTAGGCAATGTTTCTCTAGTATATGATAAAAACAGTTTTTCATTCACATCTAGATAGTCAGCACCCTTCAGATTTCAGAAACGCATCATGTGTTGAGTATTTTCTTTTGTGAATGGCAAGAAAGCTTAGACAATTTGGAAATTCAAAATGTGTCCCAATATATCTGAATTCACCCTATTAACCCTGAGGCCCACTGTTGTAATATTACAACATCAATTTTAGCTCTAATAAAATAAACCTGCACATGTTTTTTTCTCTCTCTCTCTCTCCAAAGACCACATTTACACAGCTAATAGGTCCTATTGTTCAGCCTTGCAATGCTATTGGATAGTACATTTTGTAAATAAGTCTGTTCACTTGGCCATGAACGCTGTTACGATTTCCCTTCGTGCAAAGCGCTGGAGCACGCGCTCTGAAGCCCGAAGTGCGAAGTCACACTTCCGGGTTTGCGTTTTACATTGACATTGTTTACTTGCTGCACGTGTGTCTGTTATGGTTTATGTTCTGTCTCCACCCCTGTTATATTATTGGATGTCTCCCTCACGTGTCCTTATTAACCACAGCTGTTTTATGTTACATCCGTGATTATGTTCATTATTTAAGCCCCTTGTTGTCATTATCCAGACGCGCATTATTAAGTGTTCGTTACCTTACCAAGCCGTTGTCTCGTGTTCTCATTTCCGGTATTTTGTTCCTGTATTCTAGGTTCTTGTCGTGTACTTTACCTTGCCTGTCTTATGCCTATTTGCCGATCGCCTGACCACTACCTGTCCGTTTTTATGCTTTTTGTCTTGCCCTTTGGATTACCTAATCTTAATAAAACTGCATGTGCATCTGCCCCAAGACTTGATTCATTACAAACTCTCACAACCTGTGAACTTGCCTTGAAGCACATCATCTTGTTTTACTGGATTGGATAAGACAACATTCAAGTAAAATATGATTAGTAATATGTCTAGATCATGCAGATATTAAGGTACTATTTAATGCTTTGATCATATTAGATTTTGAGTTTGTCAATGCTGTAATTTTACAATACTGGGTAAAAGGGGTAGCAAAATTTGCCTGTGCACCTTGCACATTACATGGATGAATTGTACTCACCTGTTCCATGGGTGGGTGGGTGGGGGGTACCAATAGAAACATATTGGTTTTGATCATTCACAAGTTTTAAATGTCTTCTTTGATACCATTTGAAGTTTCAATCAAAATTCAGTGCTTATTAAATGATAAGTTCTAGTTGAATTAAGGAATAAATTACTTCTTTGAGAATTTGAAAGTATTTGTGTAGCAATATTCGAAACTATCTATATCTTATCATTTATAAAATACACTTAACTGGTCCTATTTTCTTTTCTGGGCTTTGCTTGTTTGCCCAAATATCTGCTTGCTGCATGAGGGACAGGTGATAATGTTCTGGAATGTGGGGAGTATACATGCTATTAGCATGATAAGTAGAGGGCACAATAAGCTAGCCAAACAGTATTGTGTGAATTCTGTGGAATGGGTGAATTCTTTAAAATGTGTAAGTATGATTGGGATTGATTTGCATTGAAATCATTTTTTTTTCCCATTTCAGAATCTCACCAGCCAGGAAAGACAGTCTTATCTACAAGGTGTATGATTTCAGTCCTGGCATCAATATCATAATTGAACATATTAACATAGTAAATGCCAAAGTTCATTCAGTTCATCAGGTTTTGTAAACACAGTCTGAACATATTTTTTATAATGATTTTTCATAAAAATATGACTGGTCTGATTATCAGTACTGTGTGATTATTAGTGTATAGATATATAGGCTAATGTTATGGGGCTACATAAGAAGTACACCCTGCAAATTAACCCTAAGATGTTCAGACAGTAAGAAAGATCACTGAAATTCTGCTTGACAACAGGCCCAACATTGCAATATTACAACATTTCCCTAAAAACTTACTGAAATGTCAAAAATGTAAAAACCCATTTATTTCTGCATTAGAGGCCTCCTACAACATGCAAAAGGTGAAAAAAAAATCGTTTTCTTTTTCTTCTAAATTTGGGTCTTTGAGGGTTAACATGATTTTGTAACATTATTTAAAAAATAATAATACATTTAAAGTAATTATCTAAAATATATTATTTAATTTCAATTTCATTGTAAATGTATTCATTTATAAGTGTTAGTAACAAAATAATTAGCACATGTCTATTTAATGTCTTAATGACTAGTTTTTATATCATGCGATAAAATAATGCTAAAATGATATTTTGTCTCCAAACCCTAAGAGACTTTATGTGGGGAGGGTGCATTTGAACACTTAAATATATGAATATAAATCCTACTACACCAGATTTATAGTAAACATTGGGGAGGGGCCCAAGAATAAAAGAGGAGTGCCTCATAAATTATATATTGTCATAACAATGCCAGAATCAGTATAACTACACATTCCAGAAAAGAACATGGCCGACGAGAACTACAACAACCAGACTTTCTCGCTTTCACATTCACCTGATTACTGATTACACACACCTGGACTCAATCGCCTTCACTGCAACCTCAAAATATATAAAGACATTCAGTTTACTAACTCATTGCAAAGTATACCCTGTGTCTTGTATTCAGTCTATACAAAGTTGTTATTGTATAATATTTTGGATTTTACCTTTGCTGCCAGTTAAGTCTTTTTGATCTTGCTTGCCCTAGTTTATGTTGTTTGCTCATCTCCTGACCCTTGTCTGTTTACCGACCACAATTTTGGATCATGTCTTTGTTCTTTTTCCTATCTTTAATAAATCAGTCTGTACCTGTACTTGCTTCCTCTACTGGGGTCTCAAAGAATACTTTGCTTACCATGGACATAGCAGGTGATGACGAGCACAGTGCTGCTTCTTAGCAGAGCAACAGCAAAAATCGCCATGTTAATGGAGCAATTCACACGGCTCCAAGCCAGAGAACAAGCCACGCCAGCTCTAGTGCCTGCTGTTCCCCCGCCTGTTTCACCATTCATCAACCATCTACAGAAGTTTGCCACTGATCCTGCCAGCTGTAGGGGATTTTTGCTGCAGTGCTCACTCTACTTTGCAGGACCAGAGGGGATTCCGGATAGCACCAGGGTCACTCAGTTCATCCCCTGCTGACATAAGTTTACAGTTACATTTATATAGTGCTTTTCTAGACACTCAAAGAGCTTTACAAAGTATGTGCAGGAAATCTCCTCAACCACCACTAGTGTGTAGCATCCACCTGGGTGATGTGATGGCAGCCATAGTGTGCCAGAACGCCCACCACACACCAGCTATTAGTGGAGAGGAGAGAAAGTGATGTAGCCAATTCAGAGATGGGCATTATTAGGGGGCCATAATAGAAAAGAGAACCGGGGTATACCCCTACTCTTTTACAATAATTGTCCTGGGATTTTTTAATGATTACAGAGAGTCCAGTTTAACCTCTCACCCGATAAATAGTGCTGTTTCTACAGTATAGTGTCCCCATCACTATAATGGGGCATTAGGCCCCATACAGCCCACAGGGTGAATACCTCCTGCTGGCCTCACTTACACCACTTCCAGCAGCAACCTTAGTTTTCCACGGGAGGTCTCCCATCCAGGTACTGGCCAGGCCTATCATGATAAACAGCTCAATCTCTTGATCGACATGTCAATCCGATTTGACATCCTGATTAATAAATGCTGAGCTCTAAAGTCAGTCAGCAGTCCCGTCCCAGAAATACAGACCATGGAGCCCATGCAACTCAGTCAGATAAAGCTCAATGATGTGGAATGCAAACAGTGGAAAAAAAGAGAGATTTTGCCTTTACTGTGGCAGTTCTCAACACCTGATTGTGCAGTGTCCCTCAAGACACCCTAACAACATATCACAGCTTCCATCTAAGTGAGTGTCCACAAATCTCATGATAATACTCATGCATTTTATCTGAAAAGAAAAATTGGAAATTATGAGCTGCACACACAGCAGATCTTTAGTGCAGCCATCCTAAGGGTATTTACCGCAAACTTTAGGTTACTTATAGAACCCCGGTTGGCTGATACCAGGAGTGAGGTATCTTACTATGGGAACCACCACGGGTGTGACCGAAACTGGAAGCACCAATAACTCCATGTCTGTCAGTTGACAGACCAATCACGGCCATGATAAGGCAGTCCCGCCTCCCTAATATATAAAACGTTGCTGAAGGTCCCTTTCTTATTCTCAGCATATCTCTTCTCTGTGCACCTGCAAGGAGGGAAGTGTGGTGAGATACCTTACTCCTGTTATCAGAGAATTGGGGTTACATAAGTAACCTAAAGGTCTCCTTCAGACAACTCCTGTATTGCAGATATGCTGTCTGAAGCAGACCAGCCAACTGACTCAGTGATGCGTATAAGTGTATGTACACAGACAAATCCCAATCTATTCCACCAAGAATAAATAAAGAGACGTATGAGGGGAAAGCCATCATGTGAGGGTGTTGGATTTTTTGTTTGTTTTTTTAAAACACACTTAGGACTGAATGAGCCAATGACGGCTCCATAACATCCATCCTATAAAATTGGACAAAAGTGTACCTGAACAGTGCCCAAGAAATGGCCATGCCTCTGGTAGAATGGGCCCTCAGACCTTCTGGAACATCAAGTGCCATGCTATTATAACATAATATGATCACCAAGTGAGACAGGCGCTGGCGTAAAATTGGTTTACCCCTATGTGAATTAGCCCATGAGATGAAAAGTTGTTTACTTTTCCTCAGTGCTGTCATTTTGTTCATATAATGACGTAAAGCATGAACCCGGGCACAAGCAATGAAGCCGCTCTTCCTCCGATGAGGAAAAAGGCAGCAGATGAAAAGCTAGTAAATCCACCAGTTGGCATGCGAGAGCTGACTTGCTCACCTTAGGCACTAATGCTTTATTGGTCTTGAGAGTTTCTCTTGGGAACTCCAGCACGAAGCGCATGCACGAGTCATGTACAAACAAAGCATGAAGTTTGCTAAGTTGCTTCACAGTCATAAGAGCGAGTAACAAAGCAGCCTTCAGCAATAGGAGCTTTAAATCAATACTTTCTAAAGGCTCAAAGGGGGGCTGGGAAAGTGTGCTCAGGTTCACAGACAGGTCCCATGGTGGAATCAGTGGTTTAGAAACCCTGTTTAAATGGCACGCACCCTTCATAGACAGAACAAAGGAAAGGAACAATGCGTCTTTCCGCATACCATTGTTCAAATATATTCCATTTCCGATCATATGCAGAGCGCGTTGAAGCTGATCTCTCACTCTGGATAAGTTCAATCACCCTCGGTGGCAAGCCCGAAACAGCCTCTCATGGGCCAGCCCCAGAGAGCTACTTTGGCTGGAGTGGGTGAAAAATCTCCCCTTGCACTTGTGATAGAAGATCCCTGAGTAATGGGAGAGGTCAGGGCTGGTCATACAAGAGCGGAATTATCTCCCATAGCCATAAGCTCTCCGGCCAATTTCTTGACATGAGATTGTTAGGGCAGTTAGCCCCCAGTGCTACTATAGGGCCTCCCCTAGCCAAGGCTGTCCCAAGTTTTCAGTGTTCTCTGCTCAATGAGCTGTCACAGGGCAACGAAAATCTGATGCTTTCCCTCCAATAGAATGTGGAAAAATTATCGTCACTAAAAGACGGTCTGGCAACGTGGAAACTACTGCCAAATGTGTCTCCATGGGTTCTGTCTACAATAGAAAAGGGTTACCGGGTCCAGTTCAGAGCTCAGCCCCCCCCCCGGTTCAGAGGTGTGCTCATCACAGTAGTCAGCACAGACCAGAGCCTGACATTAGTGCAGGAAGTAAGATCCCTCTTGGACAAAGGGGCCATAGAACATGTATCCCATTCCCTGACGGAGGGAGGTTTTTACAGCCATTATTTCCTGGTCCGCAAAAAATAGTATGCGGCCAATTTTAGATCTGCGTCATCTGAACTGTACTCTTCGGACATACAGGTTCAAGATGCTGAGGCCCAAACTTATCATTCCACAGATTCAGTTTGAGGACTGGTTTGTGATGATAGCTCTAAATGGTGCATATTTCCACATAGAAATATCACCCAGTCATAGGAAGTTCCTGGGGTTTGCATTGGATGCAACGCATACCAAGATCGGGTTCTTCCCTTTGGGCTAGCTTTATCCCCTCGCACCTTCACAAAATGCATGGATGTCATTCTGGTTCCATTGTGACTCCAGGGCATCCGTGTACTAAGCTACCTGGGTGACTGGTTAATTCTAGCATGATCCAGGGAACTGGCGGTTCAACATCGAGATGTTGTTTTCACCCATGTGAAGAGCTTGGGGCTCAGGTTGAACCTCAGAAGAGTATTCTTTCTCCAGTGCAGTGGACAACTTTTCTAGGGGTTATAAGGATTCTACTTCGATGAGGGCGTTTCTATCCCCAACATGCATAGGGTCAATCCTATCAACATTGAGCAAGATAAAGCTGGACCTCTGCATCCCCTCCAGTCTCTATGAGAGACTGTTGGAGCTTATGGCAGCAGCAGCCAACATCATACCATTGGGCCTATTGCATAGGAGAGTAATCAGTGTCACATGGTGATGCCTACGTGCTCTGAGAATTTGGAATTGTCCCTGGTTTCTAGCCTTGGGTCACACTCTAGGAGTGTCTCCTTATTGCAAGATGGTAATGACAGACACCTCCCTCACGGTCTGTGGAGTGGCCCTCATCTGGAGTGGCATATAAATTGCCTAGAAATGCGGGCCATATTTCTAGCACTGAAATGCTTTCTTCCTCAATTGAGAGGTCACAATTTGTTTACAGACAACACAGCAGTGGTCTCATATATTGACAACCAGGGAGGATTATGTTCATGCCCCTAGTTCAGGCAGGCACAACTAATTCTTCTCTGGGCAGAGGGAAAGTTTTGTCAGTGAGTGCAGTGTACATTCTGGGCAACTGGAATGTGGGGGCAGACATCCTGTTGAGGCAGGGGCTGAGGCCCAGGGATTGGTGGCTCCATCCACAAGTGGTGGAGTCCATATGGCGGAGGTTTGGCCAAACGGGAGTGTCTTGCAGTGACCCTCGGGCTTAGATCTTTTTGAACAGGCTGTACATTCAGTATGACAGAGTGGGTATTTCAAAGTTCTCTTTGAAAGGGAACGTCTGGGTTAGGTAGCTTTGTCATACTGGGGCATGCCTGTGAATTGCGTCTTCACTTCAGATAATAGAGGCTGACGGCACGGTTCACAGGTGTCATTTATATATCACGTGACGCACTTAAATGCCATGTCACCAGTTCACAGCATGATGTTACACAAGCTTCAGATACTGGTCAGGAACAAGGGCACTCCCAAAGTGTTAAGCTAACACACCGTCTTGTTCCCTTCTCAGGGAACAGGGTTACATGCGTAACCCAGACGTTTTACAGCAAATTGCAGAAGATAACCCCATCTTATTGTGGAGAAAACCCACGTGTGTACTGCGCACGTGTGCCAATTCTCCTCTTGAGCAGTGAGCGGACCGCTGCAGCTCTTGCTCACTGATGGCGCAGTGGTACCATCTAGTGGCAGAGCTGGGGATTTGGCTCTGGTTTGGTAAACGTTGTTTTTGTGGGTGTTTTTATCTTCAAACCTTGCTATGCCCTCAGCCCACTGCCTGGATGCACTGGAAATTATTAAATTATTTTCACACCCCACATCCTTCTTTGAAAACTGTCCCTTTCCATCTGTTGCAACCCCATGGGTGGAGGGGGGAGAATTTCTCTGTGGGGCACTGGGGGAACTGGTGCCAACACGGCCACTGAACTGGTCAGAAGAGAACATTCGGACAATTTGCTGAATGATTCCCCTGTCCCAAGCCTTCTTTTGCCAGGAGGGGGAGAAAATGCCCACTCTCGTTGAGGGAGGATAACAACAGATACTCCGCGAGTGCTGTTGCTTGTCCCTTCCTCTCAGGCAGAAGAGTGAACTAGGTAACTCGTCGTTTCTTCCCTCCCTGAGGGTTTGCCAACCAGTGTCTAGCTGCTGCTTCCGCAATGGAAGGTTTCCCTCTCAGCTGAGATGGCTTAGACAGAGTCTCTGACTGTTGAGGTGGGGTGGGAGGTCTGGGGCTCCTAAAGCCTGACTGCCCACTCCTAGGAGGTGGTGTGAAACTGGGCCAAGCTAACTGAGGAGCCCTAGCAGTGGATTTATGTGGGAGTCAAATCTGGAAGGCCTCACCCTGCTGTTTCCTCAGATCACATTGTTGCCACATTTTTAAAATAGGGCTTTGGGCTCCAGAGGAGCATCTAAGAAATCCCCATCTCCTCCAAGAGCTCTGCTTGATAAGTGGTGAGGAGAGAGGTGGCATTAAGAGTCCTTTCTTTCAAGGCTGAAGCTTGGAAGATCTACTGGAAAACTGAGGCTGTTAAATGCTCAGTACGCCCTGGCAATGAAGCTGAGGCAAAAGAAAACACTGCCCTGCAGTTAGGGTAGAGATGATGAGCCACTAACTACTCAACCGGATGAGGATTTGACATCCCTAAGTCCTCCATATTGTGGACGTCCAGTCTGCTGAGCCCTTTAACAGGGACCCTGTGTGAAAAGGCTTTATCCCATAAACGTCTCTCCGAAAAGCATGGGGAGACTGCAGGAATGAGTTGCTTGATGGTCGGGGCACGCAACGGCAATTGCCATCGTAAAGATCTCTCTCCGCTCCCTGGGCCGTCTGTTGTGACGGCCAATCAAAAGAGAGTCTTTCCACTCCCCTCCAGCACATTTCATTAAGATTGAGCTTCACCTGAACTGGGGATGGGGACCCTTCACTTAACTTGCTGCCTGGGCAAGAGATATCCGATGGGTGACTCCATGGGTGAATAAAGGCAAGGGTGTCCTTTATTAGCGGCCATGACTCGCACTCTTCTCTCAAACACCCTTGTGTTGTCCCCCTATCTATATAGAGGAGAAATAAGTCAAAAGCATGACGGTCGGTATTAAAAAAAGCATTTTCCTCCAGGTATGTGGGCGGAGACTAAAGCAATCGATCCCAGAGTGCAGGATTCAGACCATCCTAATAGATGACTGATCAGCGTTATACTTACTTGACTTATCAATGTATTAACACAATAAAATGGTATAACAGTGAAAAATAAACACTCTTAACGCTCTTATTTTAAACATTTGACTATTTAACTTAACACATTTCAACTTGTCACACTTGAGTGGAATAGAGTATACTAAGGACAACACTCGGGGTTGATGAATACCACCTGAGCATGTTTCACCCCCAGGCATACGATTGCCCGGAATCATAGAGCCACATGTGCACAGACGTATGGCGTCTTTCATCTTCACTCCACCACCTGCAGAACTAGCAGTTGGCATAATGTAAGAGACAACCTAAACTCACCGCAACATGCTGCTTGGGAAGAAACAGATAGCTTTAACAGCTATGGGAGAGAATTCGTTCTTTATTATAATATTTTGAGATGCTGGATTTTTGATTTCCCTGAGCTATAAGCCGTAATCATCAAGATTAATACAAAAAAAAGGGCTCTAAATATTTCACTTTATGTGGAATGAATCTAGAATATATGAAAGTTCCACTTTTTAAATTAAATTACGAAAAAAAATAATTTTTCCATGATATAATTTTTTTTACATGCACCTGCACTTTAATATGAACACAGAGGAAATGTCAATCCATTTGACAAAATACTGTCAAACTGTCTCCTTTTCAATAGGCCCAATGGTATGACGTTGGCTGTCAGAAAAGGTAAATTTGACAGTTTCGTATGCACATGAAAATTTTGCTTTTACCTGTTGAATTTCATTTTGTACTAAACATGCTTTGTATGTCTAATGGTACATTTTCTACAAAACCTCACATGAAGCATCACTGGCAAAGCATCACAGCAGCAGTTTTTAATCTTTTTTCGTTTGAGGTCAACTTTGTACAGCTAATGCTGTTCTTATTACATTACAGGTAACAATGTATAATTTTAATAATGTTTAATAACGTCCATATTTTTTAAAAACTTACCATCCTTTTAGATTTGGACAAACAGATTTAATAAATTGACCAAATTATAATCGGTTAAACGGACTCAGCTTGCGGTCCCATGGCGCCCCCTTGCGGTCCTCAATTTTAGAATCGCTGCACTGGGGAAATTGCATGAAGTAACTTCAATAGCCATACAAGAAAGCTGCAGTCCAGGATACACAATTATACAACTACAATTACACTAGTATTGAAATTATTTGAATGCTGATAATGTGCAAGCAAGCAAACAAACATGACTCACAGCCTGAGGAATGGAGATATGAAGAAGCATCCATCCATCCATTTTCTGCACTACTTATCTTACACTGTGTCGCGGAGAGCCTAGAGTCTATACCAGGGGACTCAAGGCACAGGGCAGGGGACACCCTGGATGAGGTTCCTACCCACCTCAGGGTACAATTGCACACACACTCACATGCTAGGGGTAATTTTAGAGATGCCAATCAGGCTAAGAAATTGGAGTACCTGGAGAAAACCCCTGAAGCACAGGGAGTGCATGCTCCCCAAGCTCTGTGCATTCAGGGTGGCAGTGGGCCTCACACCCCCAACCCCATATGTGCAAGGCAAATGTGCTAACCATTAAGCCACCGTGCCCCCACAGGAAGAAACAAACATCCCTAAAATGTAAATCCTTAATATTTATTTTCATAACCCTTATTCTTGACAAATACAACTGCACACACTGACGAATACTGTTATACATAAACACTAGGTGAGTAGCTGTTATTTGTAAAGCAATGATGAAACCTGAAATTTCTTGTGTGAAGGTACACTATAAACACTACCTTTAAAGTGCAACTTAAATCACCAATCATTATTTATTTACTCATGACAGACCTACACCCTGCTTTATCTGTAAAATTTATTGTCATTAGTTATTAATTTCTCGGAAACATTTCTGATGATACTCTAAATATTATGATAATGATTAAAATAATGTAATTATTGATGCATACATGTCTTAGTATTTTTGTACAGTGGACATAAAAAGTCTACACACCCCTGTTAAAACATTGGGTTTTTGTGAATTAAAAGAATGACACTAAGACAAATTGTCAGATCTTTTCCCACCTTTAATGTGAAATTGCAAGTATACAAATAAATGTTTTTTTTTTTTTTGTCTTTTTTTTTTTTTAGCAGAAACTTCAAATTCAGATCCATCAAATTGTAAGGCCATCTCCTATGCACAGCCTGCTACAGGTCAGCCCACAGTTGTATAGTTGAATTGAGGTCTGGGCTCTGGCTAGGTCAGTGAAAACATTGATCTCGTTTGGTTAAGCCATTCCTTTGTTGATGTATGCTTTGGGTCATTGTCCTGCTCAAAGGTGAAATTCCTTATCATCTTCTGCTTACTAGCAGACACCGGAAGATTTTCCAAGGATGCTGCCACCAGCATGCATCACTGTGGGTGTGGTGTTCTTTTAGTGATGTGCTTTTTTCTGCAGCAAACACACCTTTTGGAATTATGGAATTATGATACCTTTTGGGATTTATCTCATCAGACCATAACACATTTTGGTACATGGTTTAGGTGATTTAGTTGAGCTTTAGTTTTTTTTTTGTGAGAAAAGGCTTCCATCTAGCCCCCCTACCCCACAGCCCAGACATGTGAAGAATATGAGAGATTGTTGTCACATTCAGAGAGTAATCAGTACTTGTCAGATATTCCTGCAGTTCCTTTAATGTTACCATAGGGCTCTTGGCAGCCAGCCTGTTAAGTTTATGTCTTGCCCTTTTGCCAATTTTGGAGCGACGTCCTGTTCTTGGTGATGTTACTGTGGTACCCCATTTTCTTCACTTGTTGATAACGGCCTTTATGATGTTCCATGGTATATCGAATGCTTTGGAAATTCAGTTGTACCCCTCTCCTGATCGATACGGTTTGACAAGTGAAATCCCATTTTCCCTAAAATGGTTCTGATTGTTTTTCACTTAATTTTTTTATACATTGTAATTTCACATTGAGGGATCTGTCATGATAATTTTTTCCTAAAAAAAAAACTGCCTTTTTAACAGGGGTGTGTAGACTTTTTATATCCACTGTATATAGAAGCAAAATATTCAAATCTGCCTAGTGCATTTTCACTGAATCTACTATACTGTGAGCAATGTGGTAGGCCACATACTGATTTATGATAATTTCAGCACATCATGTGTAATTTGATTAGACTGAACTGAGGTCAACAGAATATGCACAGTGCTATTCTGTAACATTATGTAGCCAGCTTCAAGGAAATAGACTAGTCTACTCAAAAAAAAAATCATAATTTTCTAGAACCCAAGCTGAAACAAAACACAGAAAATGGCACCTTGTTTTGTAACTGAGAATGACAGAAAGTAAAAACCATGGCATGAGTATAACAGATAAGAGACTAAAGCACAATGAAGAGTGATTTCTTCCAGTACAGAGTAAAGCTGAATTAGAGTAAATGGGTCAAATATTAGAAGCATCTTTTCAGGGGCAGTCAGTGCCTCAATGAACACCTCCACTAGGGGGCAATATGCTACTATCACATCTGACTAACTCTTTACGAACAGATGGCGTTATAGAAGACCATTCATTTGTATCCATGCCAACATGAGACTAGTCAGGCTGATGCTGAGGGTTTTTCTGTATCTAGTTCTTAGGTGTTTTGAGAAATTTCCAAAACCACAGTCTCAGCTTAAAAATGCAAGAATTGATTTATAGTCAATTCAAATATATTTATAGAACACATTTAAATCAGATCAAAGATTACATCAAAGTGCCTGTACAGAGGAGGCTAGGTCAAAGATTTTAAAAGCAAACAAAATAAAATACAATACAATTTAAGTAAAAATAAGCATACAAATTACTCATAATAAAAATAGCAATAATAACAGAACAGAAAAGACACATAAGCCAGACTCAAAAGCAATTAATAATAATAATAATAATAATAATAATAATAATAGTAATAATAATAATAATAATAATAATAATAATAACACCTATTATTTTTTTTTACATTATTACAATAGTAATCGAATAGTTAATGTAATATTTCAATAATAATATATTTAAAATGATAGATAGATAGATAAAGTTTAGGCCAAGCATTTACTTTCACCTAGCAGGAAAGTGATCCTAAGCATACTTCCAAAGTTTTAACAAAATGGTTTAAAGACAGCAAACTGAAAGTGTTGGAATAGCCATCAAAAAGCCCTGACCTGAATCCCATAGGACTGAACTGAGCAAGGAGGCTCACAAACATGACTGAGCTACAACAGTAAAAGTATAGTGAGAAGCTTGTGGAAGGCTACCTCAAGCATTTGATTCAAGGTCAAACAATTAAAAGGCCACCAGATAGTTACAAAGTGCATGTAAACTTTGACCCACAGAAAATCTGATATAATAAATAAAAGCTGAAGTAAAAATGAAAGGCATCCTAGGGATGTACTGAAATCATAGATGCACAGCCTCCACTCCTTTGGGAAGGCTTTCCACTAGGTTTTGGAGCATGGCTGAAGGAATTTCTGCACACTCAGCCAGAAGAGCATTAGTGATGCTTGGGCACTCATGTTAGGTGAGGACAGTCGATTTCACAGCCTAATTCCAGTAGAGGGAAATCTAAAAGCTACAGCTTACAAATACATTTGTGTGATTTCAACTTTGCAGCAACAGTTTGGGGAGGAGCCATATATGATGGTCAGGGATCCACATACTTTTGCCCATAGAGCGTAGATAGATAGATTATTATTATTATTATTATTATTATTATTATTATTATTATTATAAATTACAAAAATTACAATAATTGTGAAAAGTGCCAAAAAATCTCCAAGGATAACAGCTGGAGAATTGTAGAAGTTAGTTGCGTTTTGGGGTCAGAAAGTCTCCAAAACTACAATCCGAAGTCACCTACATCACCACAAGTTGTTTGGAAGGCTTTCAAGAATAAAGCCTCTACTCTCATCCAAAAACAATCTCAAGCATCTTCAGTTTGCCAGACACTACTGGAACTTCAAATAGGATCGGGTTCTATGGTCAGATGAAACCAAAATTTTTTTGTCAATAAACACCAGAGGTGGTTTTGGCACACCATATGGAAAAGTACCTCATGCCCACGGTTAAATATGGTAGTGGATCTTTAATGTTTTGTGGCTGTTTTTCTGCCAGAGGATCTGGACATTTTGTTAGGATACATGGCATCATGGACTATCAAATATCAACAGATATTAAATGAAAACCCGACTGCCTCTGCCAGAAAGCTGAAAATGGGCCATGGTCGGATCTTCCTGCAGGACAATAATCCAAAACATGCATCAAAATCAACACAAATATGGTTTACTGACCATAAAATCAAGGTCCTGGGGTGAATTGAAGAGGAGAGTCCACCAGTGTCAACCTTGAAATTTGAAGGATCTGGAGAGATTCTGTATGGAGGAATGGTCTCAGACCCCTTGCCATGCATTCTCCAATGTCATCAGGCGTTATAGGAGAAGATTCAGAGCTGTCTTTGCAAAGGGAGGTAGCAAAAAGTATTCACTAAGAGGGTGACAATAATTGTTGCACACTATATATTTAACAAAGATATATTTTTTTGTATAAACCTGTGTTTTGTTTGCAATTGTTTGATATCCATGAAAGCAGAGTATTTTTTGTCATTTGTTTTAAAAGAAAAGATCAAATGATTAAACAATAAAGGCAATTTTTCACAGCCTTCTTCGCTCATATTTACCAAGGGTGGCAATATTAGTGGAGGGCACTGTAGTTATATACAGTGAGGGGTGATAAGTATTTGGATATTTTGTTATTTAATATAGTTCATGTGCATACATCCACTTAGAGTTGGGGTACTCGAGCCCATAATTGGACTCGAGTCCAATTATCAATGAACTCGGACTTGTCACGCACTCAGGTAAATTTATACTCTAACTTGACACGGACTCTGACATTTTGGACGTAGAAATTTTTACAGTCAAGTCCACGTCATGTGTTGTAGCCCTGAAGATCTTTTCTTTAGCCCCGAATAATTCTCCACTTGGAGTGGTTTGTCACTAACTGAACGTCAGTAAAAGAAGACCACCTGTAATTTTGTATCTTCAGTGAACAGAGGCGAGACCAATCAGACAGGGTTTACTGGAAAACACATGGAAATACTCATGTCTTATTGGATGACAGCTCTTAATTCTGCCAAACTAGTGATGGGAATTCCAGCTCTTTTTATTCAGCCAGATCATTTGGCTCAGCTCAGCAATAAGAGCTGTCTCTTTCGGCTCCCAAATGGCTCTTCATTTAGTACCACTTCTGGCTTTTATAATTAAACCAAATTTAGCAATATTTCACCTATGATTAGTATGTGTGCACATGTATCACTTAAATTATTCAATGTAATTATACTAAACCTTTAATTGTACATAATTTAGAATTCTGTTTAGTGTAAAAACCTTAAATAATGTAAAAACATCAAATCATTATTGCATATGCGTATTGAACGTTTGGTTTATATTGAACTATCCAAAACACAAACCATTCCAAACAAATCCCACTCACTGTACTGTTGGATGTACATTTTTAATATGGCTGTGAAGGTTGCCAGTAGACCATGCTCCATGTGATATTTTTACCTTGCATATTCTGCATTCTGCCTTTATGTTGTCTACGTTATTAAAATGCATGTATTAAATGTTTTAAAATGGAGAAAGTTATCACACGTGATTTGTCACAGGCACATATACGTCAATATTACATTCAATCAGTGCATGGAGTGCATGTGGCTGAGCAGTGTGACGAAAAGATCATCCGATTATTCTGTCTTGTATTAATTTACAAAAAAAATAAATCGGCTCTCAGATGGGAGGCGGCTTAAGATAATTAAGATTACAAGAAGTTAATTCATATCTCCCTGCCTGACCAGGGGCTTTCTTGCATACACACTTGGAACGCATGCACAGAAAGCCGCCTCATCGTGTGAGTACCGAACTGAATGCTCTTTAGTAGCGTATTATGATTGGATGGTCAAATAAATACACACACATCATGTCAAAATGCAGGTCTGGCCGATTATTCATTTAAACACCGTCGGTTATGTCTTAAGTGAATGTAAACAGTTGGGGAAAAAAAATCGAGGTGTGTCAATACAATATATTGGATCTGTGCATTAGGTGTTAAAGTGACAGCCGTCTAATAAACCTGCTGCTGTCTGTGTCATTAATGTTAATCAAACAACAAAAGACAAAGAGAAAATCACTCACTCCCTCATTTGACTGAATAACTTCAGTAAATTTAATAAGAATCACTGTATGTCATACAGCGAAGTCTATTTTATTTTACATTTAATTGCTTTATTCAATCTCCGCAGTATTTCTTACTTGAATACTACTGATAGACCTACCTGAGAAAATGTATCATTATCATGAAAACGTATCGTTATCATGAAATAAGATTGTCATATTGCCCACCCCTAAACATTAGCATTTGGTGATTCCAGTCTTGAATTTCATGTAAAATGTGAAATGTACTTCTTAATGTAGTAAATATCATAATAATATATTTTTTTTAGTTTTAGGAATTAAAATGAAAAAAGTTACAGAACAGAGCTGTATTCAGAAATGAGTTTGTCATTCATAGACAGATTAAAAGCAGTAATAAAGCATGAAGCTTGTTGTTATGACATGCTGCTAAATGTAACTCTACTCTGTACTCTCTCTCTCAGCCTATATAACTGTGGGGGAGACACATCAAATAATTGAAATGTCAACTTGAACTGGTGGACACAATATAGTGTGATACAATAACAAAACAGGATAATTTGTGTTTTCATACACTTGTAATATAATACAAGTTCTACACATACCTCTATATCCCTTTTTTTCTTTGAAAACATTTTTTGATAGGAAACCAGTTGAGATGCTGATGACATGAAAAAATGAAATAAAAATATTAAATGGCAATGGCAAGATGTAATAGTGGTATTTTTTGTTGCCATTGGTTTGTGAAGGTTAAAATATTAATTTAACAGCTCAGTGTTGAGTTTACAATTGCAATTTCAAATCTTTTTTCAATTTAATTACTTTCTGGACTCGGCCAGACTCGACTCGTACTCAGCCATTAAGGACTCAGAGTTGAGTCCAACTCAGCCCCTTTTGGACTCGGACTCGATGAAGGTGGATTCGGACCCAACATTATATCCACTTCAACAGACATAATTTTTTTTTTTTTAAATGTTGTACTTATAAATATGAACAAAAATGTATGTATTCCTAAGCACAAAAAATTGTATATGTACACTCACCATCCACTTTAATAGGAACACCTGTACACCAGCTCATTTATGCAGTTATCTAATCAGCCAGTCATATGGCAGCAGCACAATGCATTAAATCATGCAGATACAGATCAAGAGCATCAGTTAATGCTCAATCAATCATCAGAATGAATAATAAAAAAAATTTGATCTCAGTGACTTTAACTGTGGTATGGTCGTTGGTGCCAGATGAGCTGGTTTGAGTATTTCAGAAACTGCTGATCTCCTTGGATTTTCACACACAACCGTCTCTAGAGTATACACAGAATGGTGCGAAAAACAATAAACACCCTGTGAGCAGAGGGTATCCAGAGTGAAACACTTTGTTGATGAGAGAGATCAGAGGAGAATAACCAGACTGGTCTGAACTGACAAGAAATCTATAGTAACTCAAATATTATTTCTTTACAACTGTGGTGAGCAGAAAAGCATAAATAATTGAAGACAGGAAAAAGACCAGGTGACTGTCCAGTTAGGGTTATAGTCAGATCACACTTCCCCAATCTGATGTTTGATGTGAACATTAACTGAAGCTCTTGACCTGTATCTGCATGATTTTATGCATAGTGCTGCTGACACATGCTTGGATGATTAGATAACTGCATAAATGTACAATTGTACAGGTCCTCTTATTAAAGTGGGACCTTTAATTATGTGTGTGTCTGTGTGTACATTTACATACACATGCACCCAATTTTTTTTTCCATATATTTCTTAAATGGTTGAAAATGGACATTTAAACAGTATGAGGTGAGTCAGACAGTTAAAGGCATTTATTCTTGGCTGAGTCACTTAGCAGTCCAGGAAAGGCGAAGGTAAATATTACTGAATCAGATAAAAGCCAGGTCCACAGGTCCACTGAATCCTAATAAAATGAATCTCTGTCCATATTTCATTTTCAGACACTGAAGTTCATGAATAAAAATGACTAGCATGAATACGTATTTAATATATGTCACTCAAATTCTCTCTGCTAACTTTATACTGCTCTCCGCTGCATACAAAATTTGCTGCAAGCTAAGCTGTGTATTATAGAGATCACTGGGTAGTGTGTGTGTGTGTGTGTGCGTGTGTGTGTGTGTGTGTGAGAGAGAGAGAGAGAGAGAGAAAGAGAAGGAGAGAGAGTGAGTGAGTGAGTGAGAGAGAGAAGGTGTATTCCTGTGGTCTGAGTACGCGTGGTTTCTGTTTCATATATAAACAATAAGGCATCCTGTAGATTTCTGCCACATGGGAGATGAGTGCAGCGTCCCTGTCGGCCCAGACTGAAAACTTTCTCTCACACACAGACAATAGCACTCTTCTCAAAACAACCGAGTCATTCAACAAGCTCTATCCATCCACAATGGTTCACTAACATTGTATTTGAGCCTCATTACTTCTAACAACATTGCTAATAATATTTAAACATATAATGTAATACAAAACTGTAAATGACATGAAAAACTAATGGGCTGGTTTTTATTAAGTTAATAATCATTATTATCCAATGACAAACTCAACATATTTTTAACCACACATTCACATTTTTTGGATGAAAAAAAATCATACCATTAAGCTATTACATTTGGTGGTACATTTGGTGACAATTTATTCAATAAAGAGGAAGGAGAAAATTAAATGCCATCCTTTCTGTGTCTGGGCAAATTGTGTTTTAACCTGTTTATCCTTACATAATGTACATACTGTATCATTAAATAAATAAACCTGCTGTTTATAAAATCATTAAAATCGATTGGTTTATAAAACGAATAAAATCGCTGTCTCTCTCTCTCTCTCTCTCTCTCTCTCTCTCTCTCTCTCTGTCTCTTACTCTGCTTAGTAGGAAATTACTCCCCTGTAATTTCATATTACCAGCATCATTTACATAAGTTTCTGGGACAACTGAGTGGAAGAAAAAGTGAAAGAAACTTCTCGAAGGAGACTTGTACTGTCTGTTTGTACTGTGAGCTTTATATCGAGACTGATTTTATCTTGGATACGTGATAGCAATAGGCTGACAAAAAAGTGTGTGACTGAGCTATTGTTGCCTGGGATTATACTAATATGAGAATCAATGAAAGTCTCACACTGTTGTTATTACTGTACCCTATTCACTCCTATTGTGGCTTCTTGGCATGCTATTGTAACAGCCCATAATAATGTCCATGGATTACTTTCCTTATGAACTTTTTATTTATTTATTTATTTATTTTTTAAATTTTATTTTATTTTTTACCTTTGCAATATAAAGAAATGAAAAATAGAAGCACTGAAAAAGCAGACCACAATCTATGAATTTTTAACAGTGCAATGACAGAAGCACATAAACTTCAGTTTATGAAATTTAGGATGAACTTAAGATGTATGAGCTGTAATACTGTTATTCATATTTGGCAGTGTAGTAAACTTAAACTGAATTTAGAACGAAGTCTTCATATACTTGTTCTGGCATGGGGAAAATGTCCTGACTACTATCAGTGACCATCAATGATGTGGCATCTTTTCTCTATCAGTCTCTATACTCTTTATCAGTCTCTAGACTCGTTATTAGTCAAGGGAGTGCTCTTATCTGGCTCAACAGTTAAAGGCTCTGGGTTACCTAATCAGAAGGTTGGGGGTTCAAGCCCCAGCACTGCCCAGCTGCCACAGTTGGGCCCTTGCATAAGGCCCTTAACCCTCCCTGCTCCAGGGGTGCCATATCATGGCTGACCCTGTGCTCTGAGCCCAACCCTCTAACTTGGATATACGAAGAAAATAATTTCATTATGCTGTAATGTATATGTGACCAGTAAGTGCTTCTTCTTCAGTATCTCAGTTTTTTCTACATTCTACATTTAATCTTAATATATCAAACATATCCTTACTAACAAATCCTTGTTCTCAGCAAAACACTGCATTAATGTAAAATAAACAAAATCTAAATCAGTATTTAGCACCTGGCTTGAATTATTCACTTTACCTTCCACCTGTCATGTTCTATTCAGAGACTGTATTATTAACTGTTCCCAGTATTATGTTTGGAAATGTATTTTTTTTTTCTGACCCAATAATGCAGACGTGATAAAACATACATCCAAGAGAATTTTTTTTTATTGATTTATTTATTTTAACAGGGTGCCTAAGAGTTTTGCATAGTACTGTAGATGGTTCAGTTATAGTTTTGTCTAACTTGTTACCTTTGCCAAAAAAAAACAACAAAGGACACATTTTAAAACTGCTACATACTTATTTAAGACAAAGTTATTTATTTATCATTTAACACAAAATGAAGCTATTTTGCCAAGGCAGTTTCTTGCTATAAGTGGTATAAGCCTCAAGCTTAGGACTCCATGATTTAAAAAAAAATATATATAGATTAGCAATAAAAGCACATCATTTGAGGGTAAAGTTTTAGTATTGGGTAATTACAGGAACCTCTGTGGTGTAAAAGAATAGAAACTACAATTTACTCAACTAAATTAAATAACTAGTATAACTAATGTTATAAGCTCACAAAGATGTGGTTCCTATCTGTCTGGTCTGGAGAAATGCAAAAAGAACAAAGCAGAAGAAGAGAACCCCCAAAACCCAAAATACATGTAAGAAATTCATCCCAATTAATAAGATTTAGTCAATTTGTCTGCTTTCTAGATTCTACTTGTTGATGTATTTGAAATGGAAAACAATAGTGCCTAATAGCTAGTGTATAGAGTAAGAAGTGTTAGGCTGGCACACATTAAGTTGCTAGTTCCTTTTTACTAGCTATGCCAACATTAGCCTATTAAATATAAAGATAATCACTGCTCATGTGCTTTAAATGTCAATCACCTACAGTCCTTTTCAGAACTTTAATAACTCAGACAATCACAAGCAATAAAGAAATGATTTTCCTGGGGTTTTCACCATACTAAGTTGCCTAATGGTTTAATAGTAATTTTTCAGGCTGTATAATAGAATATTTTGGGGTATCTTCAGTATTAGAACCAACTGAAAGTGATGCAGTTTTTTTTTTTTTTGGTTAATTCAACTTTATTAATTATTTTATAACCAATTAATTTCCCCCAGTCATGTTTAAACTAGCTAAGGTTAAAATTTAAAGGTTAAAAAATGTTATTTTAAAGCTAGCAATTATTTTAGTTCTAAAATGAGCAGATTATTTGTAATCGTCATATCGGTTTAATGTTTATTAAACTGTTTTTAAGTATTGATTCTGTTCATTCTTGCATATAAATAATATGATTGTTGTGGGTAGGGGGCCCCTGAGTAAGCTGTTGCTTAGGGCCCCCAAATGTTAAGAAACGGTCTGTAGCTGCATTGTGTCTTGCTTCTCCATCAAATTTACTATATAGTATAGAAATATGACCTTGCCCTTTGGATCAGATTGCCCCTATTGAGCAGCATGATATGATCTTTTCAAAATAACCACAAAAGACTTCTGTCTTTGTAAACCAAAAAGTTGCACACCTTAAGGGCATTATAAAAAAATTCACATTGTTCATGCACAATTCTATGCGCAACCCTAGAATGGATAATACTGTCAAGCTAAGATCCTGTTACTGTTCTGAAATGATTAAAGACATCTGTGGTAACCCTAGAGCCCTGTTTTCAATGATTAATAAGTTACTAAAACCCAACATCCTCTTTCCACTACTTAAAAAAAAACAAATAACTTGATTAAAATTAGTGCATTTTATAATTGTTAAATTATACACAAAAATATACGAAAATGGTAGAAACCTTTACTAGCCTGCTCTCTTGATCTTTTGGTGGTCTCATAAACACAGGTTTCTGCTTGATTACACACAACAACAAAAAACGGAAGTAGCCTCAAGTACAGTTCAAGTGACAAGTACAATCACGGCACCTCTGTTTAATTGACATATCACACAAATTTTTTTCAAATTATTACAGTTAAATACTTAAATTATGCAGGTATGAAATGTAGTAAAACACATTTAACTTTAAATACTTTTTTGTAGCATCTTAGCTGTTATAGTTTTAAATGGCCAAGTATTATGTACATACCCACAAATTGACTGTAATTATATTAAAACTGTTTGTAGTGAAGCTGTATCATGCAAATGTGCTTCTTTCTCTCTTCTTTCTCTGTTACTGCATCTTGTTTCAGGTGATATCATTAGAGATTTACAAAATATGTGAAAATATGACTAATTGTACATTATGATCATCCAGTGTTGTTCTTGTAATTTTTACATGTAGGTCTGCCTACAGATCCAGGAATAGATAAGGTAATAAACTATGGCACATGTTGCCTTTCTTTTTCTGGTTCCATCAACCCTTCCCTGGTAACAAGACACTGTTACCTTAGTACAAATAACATATCTTGGAAAAATGGATTAGAAAACAGTCCATTGCACCACAGATGTCTTTCTACAACCTGTTTGCCTTTCCTTGGAGACTAAAAATGCCATCAGTAAATAGCATGGTTAATGGGCACATTACTGAGTAATGGCTTATTTTATGTATTCAGTAAGAACTGGGAAAACAAGACACATGATTTATGGATAGGTTCACCTCGTTATCAAAAGACCTATGCTGCCATTTTCTTAACCTCTAACTGCTATAATTACTAACTTATTATTTAATAATGTAGAAAATTGGCATGCCATTTGTGGTTAAGGACACTTGTACCTATAGTATTAACATGCCATTACTATGGTGCACCTGAAGGGCAAGACACAAAAAGAGGTCAACCCACTTATCATCAATCTTGTACGTGAAATATTTGGATTAATCTTATTCAGCATTTCTGGGGTTAAATAAGCACTCAGTAACCATATGTTTTAGATTGAGTATTGACTTCAAAAGTTTGAGCTTGAGAACAAGTAATAATGCATTCATATGGTCTTTTTTTCCATTTTACCTGAACAGTGCAATATGTTTTCTAATTATTTCGTGAGCAGAATTGAGAACACAGCATTATTAGAGTTAATGTTTCTCTTGGAAGAACTCTCTCTCTCTCTCCTAATGCTGCCTAGTTCACATCTTTCTATATTTGATTCTTGCACTGTGGATTTAATTTTGGAGCCTGTGAATCTTATGAAATCCAACGCCTGCATTATTGGTCATATACACCTACCTCTTAGAAAAGCCTACTCGCCATTTGCTGACACATTTTTCCTATCATTAATGATAGGTCTCTTTTATTTTTTATCTAAAATGCAGGCATTATGTTTGTTGCCAACCAGTTAGGATGCCTGGCACCACTGCTGTGGTTTGAGTAAGAAATAATATTCTAAAATATTGCTAGAATAAAATTGCTTGGAGTACTATAATATGTCCTCTCCGGGAACCGTCACCTTATCGTGGTGGAGAGGTTTGTGTGTCCCTACGAACCTGAGGGCTGTGTTGTTGGGAGCCTTGTGCTCCTGGTAGGGTCTCTCAAGGCAAAGTGGTCTCAGGGGAAGGGCCAGACTAAGAATGGTTCAAAAGACACCCTCATAAAGAAAACGAAGAGAGGAGGAGTTACCCTGCCCGGAGGAAGCCCGGGGCCCCCGTATGGAGCCAGGCTCAGAGGGAGGGCCCGACAGCGAGCGCCTGGTGGTTGGGTTTGCCACAGAGCCCAGCCAGGCAAAGCCCGAAAAAGCAACGTGGCACCCCCCTCTCCATCCTATGGGCCCACCACTCGTGGGGTGAACCGTGGGGGTCGGGTGCGCTGCTACATGGGTAGCAGTGAAGGTCAGCAGCCTCAACGGACCAGACTCAGGCGGCAGAGGCTGGCTCTGGGGACGTGGAACGTCACCTCTCTCTGGGGGAAGGAACTGGAACTTGTGCGGGAGGTAGAGCGCTACCAGTTAGATCTGGTGGGGCTTACCTCAACGCACAGTCTCCGTTCTGGAACCGTACTCCTGGATAGGGGATGGACTCTATTCTACTCTGGAGTTGACCAGGGTGTAAGGCGCCAGGCAGGTGTGGGGATACTCACAAGTTTCCGGTTGAGTGCCGTTACATTGGAGTTTACACCAGTGGACGAGAGGGTCGCCTCCTTACGCCTACGGGTTGTGGGGGGAAAATTCTGACTGTTGTCTGTGCATATGCCCCGAACACCAGTTCAGAGTACTCAGCCTTCTTGGAGACCCTGCACGGAGTCCTGTATGGGGCACCAGTAGGGGATTCCATAGTTCTGCTGGGAGACTTCAACGTGCACGTGGGCAGTGATGGAGATACCTGGAGAGGCGTGATTGGGAGGAACGGCCTCCCTGATCTAAACCTGAGCGGCGTTTGTTGTTGGACTTCTGTGCTAGTCATGGACTGTCTATAACGAATACCATGTTCGAACATAAGGAGGCTCATAAGTGTATGTGGTACCAGAGCACCCTAGGCCGAAGGTCGATGATCGATTTTGTAATTATATCATCTGATCTGAGGCCGCATGTTCTGGACACTCGGGTGAAGAGAGGGGCAGAGCTGTCAACTGATCACCATCTGGTGGTGAGTTGGATCAAGGGGTCTGGGAAGACTCTGGACAGACTTGGAAAGCCCAAATGGGTAGTGCGGGTGAACTGGGAACATCTGGAGGAGGCCCCTATCCGTGAGATCTTCAACTCACACCTCCGGCGGAGTTTTTCTGGCACCCCTGTGGAGGTTGGGGACATTTAACCTGAGTGGGCAATGTTCAAAGCCTCCAATGCTGAAGCTGCAGTGGAGAGCTGTGGTCTCAAGGTCTTAGGTGCCTCAAGGGGTGGTAATCCTTGAACATCGTGGTGGACACCGGTGGTCAGGGAGGCCATCCGACTGAAGAAGGAGGCCTTCCGGGATGTGTAATCCTGGAGGACTATGGAGACAGTTGCAAGGTACTGACAGGCCCGAAGGGCTGCAGCCTCTGCCGTGAAAGAGGCAAAGCAGGGGGTGTGGGAGAAGTTCGGAGATGACATGGAGAAGGACTATTGGTTGGCACCAAGGTGTTTCTGGAAAACCATCCGCCACCTCAGGAGTGGGAAATGGGGAACCATCCAAGCTGTGTACAGTAAGGATGGGACACTGTTGACCTCAACTGAGGAAGTAATTGCACGGTGGAAGGAACACTTTGAGGAACTCCTGAATCTGACTAACACGCCCTCTATGGTAGAGGCAGAGGTGGAGGATGATGGGGGATCATCGTCAATTTCCCTGGTGGAGGTCACTGAGGTAATCAAACAACTACACAGTGGCAAAGCCCCAGGGATTGATCAGATCTGTCCAGAAATGCTGAAAGCTCTGGGTGTGGAGGGGATGTCTTGGATGACACGCCTCTTTAACACTGCGTGGAAGTCGGGGACAGTGCCCAAGGAGTGGCAGACCGGGGTGGTGGTTCCCCTGTTCAAAAAGGGGGACCAGAGAGTGTGCGCCAACTATAGGGGTATCACACTTCTCAGCCTCCCTGGTAAAGTCTACTCAGGGTGCTGGAATGGAGGGTTCGGCCAATAGTCGAACCTCGGATTGAAGAGGAACAATGCGGATTCCGTCAGTTCGCAGCTGAGTGTGAAGCGGCTGGGATGAGGATTAGCACCTCTAAATCTGAGGCCATGGTTCTCAGCAGGAAACCGATGGAGTGCCTACTCCGTGTGGGGAATGAGTACTTAACCCCACTGAAGGAGTTCAAGTACCTCGGGGTCTTGTTCACGAGTGAGGGGACATTGGAGCAGGAGATTGGCCGGAGAATCAGAGCAGCAGGAGCGGTATTGCAATCGCTTTACCGCACCGTTGTGACGAAAACAAACAAATGAACTGGCTTTGCCGTTCCAGTAGTTTCGGAGGGGACTCTATATGCTGGAGGAGAATGACCTGGCTAGTTCGAGCTTACAGAAAGGCTACTGTAACTCAAATAACCACTGTTTACAATAGCCAAGTGCTTTGATAGCCTATATAAAAAACACATCATCATGCAAGTTCACTAGGTGAGGGACTAAAATACCATCAATCTAAAAACTCTGTTAGGGAGGTTAGTACAGTTTGCTAATTTAAGTGCTTGGTAAAGTCATCTTTAGTCTTCGTGTGAAGTCAGCCACTGATTCAGTTGTTTGGACAGCCAAAGCAAACACATGGAACATTGAGGGAGATGGGCTACAACAGGTTATTACATCAGGTTCCACTCTGGTCAGGGTACACTCTGGGAATCTGAGGCTACAGTGAGCACACCAAACCTGGACAGCTAAAGATAGGAAAAATACCAGGCAATGTTTTTTTTTTTTTCTTCTTTTTTTTCCAATTTGTGAATCCAATGAGCAGTTCTGTAGGCATTCGTATTAAATTGGCCTAATAAATATAATAATTATTATTAGTCAGGTAGGATTAGTGCTGGTTATTCAGCTTTCTTCTAGGTTAAAGTGGTAATGGTAGCTCAGTGGTTAAGGTGTTGGACCACTAATCAAAGAGTTGATTTTACATCCCAGCACCACCAAGCTGCCACCCCTAGGCCCTTGAGCAAGACCCTGCTTTTTTGTATAAATGGGATGTACACTATGTAAGTCACTCTGCCAAAATGCTGTACTGTAAATGCAAATTTATCTGTGAACAGAGTGTTTGGAACCAGAATTAATATTTTATATGGATCTGTTATTGATTATTCAGTTTATTTCTATAACAATAAACTTTGCTTATCTCCCATTAGAGACAAGTCATGAATAATTTACACTTGTGTTTGCAGCATCTCATTTATGCTTGGTTAGTGGTATTGTATTTGTTGTGAGATTGTCTATAAAAAGGAATACATATTGATAGTTCTTTTTATTTTTGATAATAAAATAATTTATTTTTAGTAATAATAAACACCTATTTTTTTATATAGAGGTGTAGATGTAGTGATTTTTTTTTTCTTCATTTAGTTTTCAATTTTTGTTTATGTCTATACATTTATTTCAGAATAACAGCAGGGATTTTTTTTTTCAATTGGTTGTAAATTCTGCACAAGATATTTTGTGGTTGGCAAATTGAGGGGACCTCCAGAATAGAGTCTAGGCCAGGCCCTTAAGTATAGCATGGTTGAATATGATTGCATTGCACTGATAAAAAGCACATCAAACATATAGCATGATACATGTGACCTAACGCTAGGTGAGATAAATGTGTGAAAAATGAAAGATGACATTTGCTGGAGCTGCATAAATGGAGATGGTTATCTCCTAGAAAAGACAAGTTAAGTCCAAGCAGAGGGAAATAGAGCCAAATCTGTCCTCTGTGACTAAGCTAAAATGGGGATGGATTAAGGATTTAAGGAGGCCAGTTAACTATAACATGCAGTGAACTTTCGGCTATCTGTATATATTTCACACATTGTTGCAATTTCTGAAAGCAAATATTATGTCTTGAGCTCTGCCCAAGAACCAGCTTCACAGAACATATAATACAATTGATTTCACAGGTGAATTATGATATTAATTCCTTCCTTTCTATGATTCATTCTTTATTTATTAATTCATTCACTGAGTCACTTTTCCTCTACTTTTGTATCATAAACATATTCAGGCATTCATTTTCAAATCACTGAATGCTTCATTACTCATAATTAAGTGAAATAAATTAAAAATAAAGAAATATTGAACAGTAATGTTTTGTTTGTGTTAATCTACTGTAATATTAGACACAGGGGAGGGAGAAAAAAGCCAGGAACAAGTGCAGGCTTGTCTTTAAAGAGGGTCATGCAGTGCATGAGAATATGTTGGTTAAAAATAAGGACGATGTGAGACCATGAATATGTCTTTTATCTGGTCTAGTTTCACAATAGCCTTTAAAATAGAGTACGGCACATATGTCTGCTTGGCATGAAGCCTTCCACTGGTGTGCAGAACTGGGAAAAGATGAATAGAGAGAGTGGGAGGGCATGGACAGGTGGGATAACGGCCTCAGCAGCCATCATGTGAGGTGGCTGTGGAAGTGCTGACTGAGGCAGCCTGAAACAAAGCCTCCAAAGTGGCCAGACGATCCTGGACTTAGGTTGGCTCATGCTGGCACACAAAAAGGCCATCTCAGTCAGCGGTCCACTCAATCGATGAAAAGATAATTCCCCCCGCGCAGACCTCATGCAATGCTGGGGCCCGTTTGCGAACCCCGACAGAGAGAGATCAAGCAGAAAGGATATGAGTGGGAAACTTCAAAACCCGCTCATATTTCTGGGTCCGTGAAAGGATTTGTATAACACATTCATTTTTTGATGGATTTTCCCATGTTTCCCTGGACAGCCCTTTTTGTGGACATGTTCGAATAAAGTAACTCTTATGATGAATCTTTTTTTTTTGAGAAAGTAAAAGCTATGGGTGAGCTTGTTTTGCAGCGATGCTGGCCAGTGTGAGGTCAGTCAGTCTCATGCAGCAGGTGGGAGCACATGGAGTACCGCTAACTCCTCGGCTGCCAGGGAATCGGGTGAGTGCAGGGGGACTTGCACCGCCATGAAGGTTAAACCGAGCTGGTTAATAATTTTAACAGGCAAGCTAATAATTTTAGACAAGCTCTTTGGATTAACAAAATACTGTAATAATGAGACAATAGCGAGGCTGCTTTTAATACCTGCATATTACAGGACTGAGAATTCTGTAAAAATTATTTGGTTCACTTATTCCTTGAACATTATTAATTATAAGATAGATTGTCCGAAGAGACAACAAAATAAGTCTTGGCATGTTTATTTTTTCACAAAATCCAGAACAGCCATTTGATACAAATATGAGATAATGAATTGCCTTTTGGGAGTAAAAAAAATATTTTGTTGTTCTTGTCTTTTATTTTCAGAGAGTCAGAAGGAATTGCTAACAAGTTGTTTTTCTCAGGTGCTGACATGGAACGTATATGTTTGATTCTTTTGCTGTTATATAAATTATTAATAGTTAAAGCACAGTTCAATGGATACAACTGTGATGCCAACTTCCACAGCCGTTTTCCTGGTGAGTATGTCAAAGAAATAAATATGAGCTCACCAGCCTATTACATTTTTCATAACCATTCCTCTGTTATTAAATATGTGAATATTAAGTATATAATAATGAAAGAATGTATTGCATCTAACACTATTAAGTCCATTAAGTTTCATTTGAAATGAAACTGCATTGAAATGCACTGAATGTCTGGGTTTTTTTTTCCTTTCTTTTTTTTTCTTTTCTATAGCTGAGCGGGACATCAGCGTGTACTGTGGAGTACAAACTATCACTCTAAAGATTAACTTCTGCCCGGTGCTTTTCTCTGGCTACACTGACACTGACCTGGCCCTGAACGGGCGCCATGGTGATGCCCATTGCAGAGGGTTCATTAACAACAACACTTTTCCTACAGTGGTGTTGTTCAGCATCAGCCTTAGCACATTGGAGGCCTGCAGCAATTTGCTAGTGGTAGGACGTTGCTCTAGCAGCAGGAAATCTGACTAAATCTGCTAGTCTAGCCTTTGACTATTGACTTAGAAACAGCAACCTTGTGCTGTTTCTAAAACTCTTGAAGCAAGAGTGTGGGAGTTTTTAATCAGGTTTAGTCGGTGTGTAAGATCCGAACATGCTTCTCAAAAATGATAGCTTGGTTGAAGATTTAGACAAGATTGATGGAACTAATCATGGTGTAAACAGCAGGCTATAATGTCCTTATCAGAAATGATTACCATTGCCATTTCTGAAACACAGCAAGAGTCAAGCAGCTTTTGGTTATCTACTAAAAATCATAAAAATATATGTTCTTTGGTTTAAATGAAAAATATACAGACAATATAGGCATGAATATGCTTGGATATACTGCTAAACATTGCTAAAATGTCTCATAGTTCAATGCATCCATATAAATGCAACCATATAAATGTTATTCAGTTTACACTATTACAATAGAAGATTTGCTTTGCACTCAGTTAAGTGATAATTAAAAATCATGTTTGATAAAAGCTCTGATTCAGAGATTAGTGCTGGTGTGTGTGTGTGTGTGTGTGTGTGTGTGTGTGTGTTTGCAGGTGTCCACAGCTCAGGGGCCAAATGCATATGGGAACCTTTCATTGGTGCAGATTGGGAATATATCAGGGTACATCGACACGCCTGACCCTCCTACTGTCATCAGCTACCTGCCTGGACTGCTCTATAAGTTCAGTTGCAGCTATCCACTGGAGTACCTGGTGAACAACACACAGCTGGCATCGTAAGTGCTTCTCTTTACCAACCACTTTTACAGTCCTCATAAAACACTCTGATATAGCATTGTGACCCATAACGTCCTGGCAAGCCTTCATATGGGTGCCAGTATTTTTTTACATGACACACAGTATGCATTCTCAATGCACAAGATGGCATAGAGAATCAGTTTTCTAAAGCATCCAGACAACTTAAAAAAAGTCAATACGTCTAATGGTTAACTTTGTGTATATGTCCCACTAGACATCACTATGCTTTGATCACAGCATGATAAGGAACAAATCAACATTAGCAACTCCTAATTATGTGCAGAGGCAATTCTAAAGACTGCAAACACTCCCTATCGTTCTTTCTTTCTCTCTTTCTTTCTTTTGTTCTTTCATTCTTTTGTTATTTATTTATTTTACTCTTTCTTTCTTTCTTTCTTTCTTTATTTATGTTTGTATGTATTCACTTACTTACTTACTTACTTACTTTCTTATGTTCTTACTTACTTACTTATTTATTTTTCATTGATCTCCCTTCAGGTCATAGTTTTTATTCCAAATTGGGCTAGTTTTGGAACAGGGTTGCAGCTGAAAACGCAAGTCATCTGGTGGCATTTTATTTTTTGGTGCTAGCATGGGGGAAAAATTATCTGTGACTACCATGATCTTGTTTAAAGTAAATACTTGGAATTAAATCTAACTAGTTTCCACAAATGTACATAAACAACATAAATCTACAATATGCAGAACCTTTATGAAGGATTATGGAGTGGATAATGGCTATACCAGGTGATGATATAAAAGTGTATTGCAGATACTGCAAATCAGAAATGCATATGCACCACAGTGATCTTGTTTCACATGCAGTGACTGAGAAAAAGGAGAAAAATGCTTATCCGGCTTGGGTAGAAAAACGCTTTTCCTATACCTGAATTTTTTGGCTAGTTTCAGGTCTTTCTATGTGGTTTTTGAGATGCCTCTGATTACATAAAACTGTAAGATCTTAAGATTATGTTAATATTTTGACAAGACAAACAGTAGTACACATGCAGAGAGGAGACTGTGTGAAGTACAACAGAGGCTTTAGACCGGAGTCAGAGGGAATAGTTAGGAGTACCAGGAGTATAATGATTTCTATTTTAGATGATCCTATTATGGCTATTATAAATCTGGCCATTTTCTCCCTTAAAGGTCTGCCGCAGCAATTTCAGTAAAGGACAGCAATGGTACATTTATAAGCACACTGAACTTACTGCTGTACAATGTAAGTAGCTCCATTCACTCTCTTATACTGTGATTTAATTTTTAAAATGTAACTGCATTTTGTTTATTTGTTTTTTAGAACATGGGTTACTAATCTTATCCACAAAGGGTCGGTGTGGCTGCAGGTTAGTTGCTAATAGTTGTTTAAAGATGAACATTAACTGATGAAAAAAGTGGAATCAGGTGTAGTTTCGGCTTGGATAGAGAGAAAACCTTCAGCCATGCCGGCCCTTTGTGGAGATGGTAACTCCTGGTGTAGAATATCTGTTTCAATATGCTGTTTTCAAACATTATAGACAATAAACAATAGAGTGAGTTGCTAGGTTTCAGAATAATGAATTAAAAAAACGTGGTAGCCCCATGAGAGCACTTTATTTTGTGCTTTGTAAATAGTCATAGATGCGTGTAGCCATGCCTGTGCATAAATGCTCAGTCATTAGTATGTTTTTCTTGCTCTGTAGGACTCCACATACGTCCAGCATCTGGCCATCCCAATGGCAGGCCTCACTCTGAAAACTCGTGTGTTTGCTGCCGTCAAAGCTACAAACTTGGACAGGAGGTTAATTAAACAGATTTCATAAAAATACAGAATAAAATACAATTTTCAAATATTCTCAACAAATTCAATTCTATTGCCATAGTTTTCAAAACTGTATTACTTTCAAAGTTTCTCTTCCCCCACTTTTTATCTATGGCCTTTTTTTCTATTCTCTATCCTCCTTCTCCACCTTTCCATCAATAAAATAGCATCTCACATTCTCCTTTGTTTTTCCCAAAGTATTTCACTTCTTTCCTTTTTCCTAATCTTTTCTAGCACTTCTTTGTGCTCATCACTTCACCTTGCTTTCTGCCTTCATCTTTTCAACTTCCATTTGTCTCAGCCAAGTAAAATAACAGCAAAACAGGTGCATAACAATGTAACAATGTACAGTACTGTGCAACTTTTAGACACATGCAAAGAAATGCTGTAGAGCAAAGATGCCTTCAAAATAATGAAAATATATGTTTCTACTTTTAAAAAAAAACAAAAACGTAAAGATCAGTAAACAGTAGTTAATGAAACAATATTTGGTCAATATTTGGTGTGACAAAAAATAAAAATATAAATACAAATAGTAGTCTTCGGTACAATTAGTGCAGTTTTATTAGGAAATTAGCTGTAAGTTTTATTGAGCATCTTGCAGAACCAGCCACGGTTCCTCTGGAGACTCTGACTGTCACACTTGCTTTTTATTTTTGCAGCAAAACCCAGCAGCCTTTGTTATTTTGTTTTTTTGTCTGAAAAGTATCTCTTACATAATATGCTGCTTTCTTTTAATGACATACAGAAACATTTTTCTGTAACATTAAATTTTGTGTTAGAAAACTAATGTTTGGGAATCTAAAATGTTTTTGTAATGACTTGATAATGTAGGAGTCATATGATAAACAATCTATAACACAGTTTGTACCAAAAAAAATAGGGTGCCTAAAACATTTGCACAGTACTATATGTGCCAGCTGTATATTACATGCCTAATCTCTAAGCCTTTGTTCTGATGCTTGTTATATAAAAATAGAACACAATCATGTGAAGTGATTTACTACTGGCTTTTCTTGGAAATTGGCACAGAAAAGAAAAGATTGGCTTCTTAATTAAAAATAAAGTTCATGTCACTTTCCATGTCCAAGTCTTATTTTTTTTCCCCTCACTTCTGTAAGATAGATTTTTGTGAGTTAATGAATGTATCCCATGCTTACTACCCTGCACAGGTGGAATGTGCTGATGGATTACTGTTACACCACTCCATCTGGGAATCCTAATGACAAGCTCAGATACGATCTTTTCGTTGGGTAATTATGTGTTCTGTGTCATCTCATGAACAGTAGTGTGCTTGTTAGCATTTGTACTTGTGGTTTAGTGAATATGATAGTGTGTCTATGTAAACTGAATCTGAACATCTCATATCCCACTTCTTGTCCTCTGGGGAAGGTGTGACAAGGACCCGCAGACGACAGTGTTTGAAAATGGAAAGAGTCAGATGGGTCGTTTCTCCTTTGAGGTGTTCCGCTTCGTCAAGCACAAGAATCAGAAGATGTCTACTGTCTTCCTGCACTGTGTGACCAAGCTGTGCCGCGCAGATGACTGCCCCATGCTTGTGCCGGTGACACTTTTTAGTTCGGCACAATATGTGCTAATCACCTTAAAAAGTAACAACTGCAATCAATTGAAACAAAAGAAAATATTGTGTAATGTCAGCTGGAAGAGTACATTCAAGAATAATTAACATCTTGCTTTGAAACAGATTTGTGGAATGCGTAAGAAACGGGATGTGTCCGAGAGTACGGAGTCTCATGCAGTTTCTGGGAATGCTGTTATAACTGCTGGACCCATCATCACTAGGAGTGGTAAGAAATCCTCACCATCTTTTTATGCACATTCTGTCTGCATAACCACATGCACTGTAATGCTTCTAATTAGTTAAATGTAATCTTATTTTATAATAGCTTTTTATGTTCCCTTCTGGTATTATGTATACAATGTTCATATATCGTATATACTCAGCAAAAAAATAAACATCCCTTTTTCAGGAGACTGTATTATAAAGATAATTTTGTAAAATCCAAGTAGGCTTTACAGATATTTATTGGAAAGGGTTTAAACAATGTTTTTCATGCTTATTCAATGAACCGTAAACAATTATTGAACAAGCACCTGTGGAACACTCCTTAAGACACTAGCAGTTTACAGGCGGTAGGCAATTTAGGTCACCGTTACAATAACTTAGGACACTAAAGAGACCTTTATACTGACTCTGAAAAACACCAGAAGAAAGATGTCTAGGGTTCCTGCTCACTTGTGTGAACATGCCATCGGCCCGCTGCAGGGAGACATGAGGACTGCAGATGTGGCCAGAGAAATAAACGGCAATGTCTGTAATGTAATACACCTAAGACGGTGCTACAGGGAGACAGGAAGGACAGCTGATCGTCCTTGCAGTGGAAAATTACATGTAACCATGTGTCCCCCCAGATAAGATCGAGAACTTGCGAATGCCTTGGTGGAAGAGTGGAGTAACATATCACAGCAAGAACTGACAAATCTGGTGCAGTTCATGAGGATGAGACTCACTGTAGTATTTAAAGCAGCTGGTGGTCACCATATACTGACCATTACTTTTGATATTGACCCCCCCCCCTCCCCCCACCCCCTTTGTTCAGGGACTCATTATTCCATTTCTGTTCGTCAAATGTCTGTGAAACTTGTTCAGTTTATGTCTCAGTTGTTGAATGTTTTTATGTTAATACAAATACTTACACAAGTTAAGAAATTTGCTGGAAATAAAAGCTGTTGAATGTGAGAAGATATTTCTTTTTTTGCTGAGTATATATAGAATAACACCAAAGACAGTAATATAGATTTTGTTCATTAGGTCTGAAGGGCTCTGTGATGACTTTTCTCTCACCTCATACATAATCCTTTCTTTCCCTCCTATAGATGAAACGCCAACCAACAACTCTCAGCTGGGTAAGTTTTTATTTTTATTTTTTATCTCTCTTTACTTTTAACTCAGATACAGCACTGATGAAGGATAAGCTGAGCTTTACTCACTGCTCAGTGTTAATGCGAGGTTCTTAAGAAGCATCTATGAGAAATATGAAGAGCCTGTTATAAAGTGAGCAGACTACAAGTAAATAATGAATACATGCAGAAAGCACCTGCATGAAAGGAACAGCAGAATTACATAAGTGTTTTGTGTGTGTGTGTGTGTGTGTGTGTGTGTGTGTGTGTGTGTGCGCGTGTGTGTGTTTCAGCTCTGCTAAACAGTGGTCCATTCAAGATGAACTCAGTAACGAGTGCTCTCGTATCTGGCATCATCATCCTGGCTGTAATGAGCATGTGCTTCTTCATCTTCTCTCTGACCCTCCTGAAGAGGAAACGTCCACCTCCGATGCCATTGTCTGGGGCTCACAATCCTGCTTTCAGCTAAACATTCACACCCCACACCAGCTTACTGGTGCATTATATAGAAATTTGCATTTAAGTTGGTAAATATGATGAATTTCGTTTTATATTATTGAACAAGAGTCTCATATGGAAATGTGTCATGATAGTTATTGTGATTTTTGACAAAATAAACTAAATAAATGCATTAAATAAGTGTTAGAAACTGACACTGCCTACAGTCATAAACATTATACAGAGATTATACAGAATATAACCTATTGAACCAACATAAACAATGCACTTTGAACAGCCACATACTGTAGCTACAAATGCATCCATTTCGACTAAATTTCACTTCTCAGAGCAATCCAATCCTAATAGTGCTCCACGTGAGACATTTACACCACTATTAGGATGCATATCTACCTATAATTTAGAGGATGTAGTAAAAGTTTAAGTGTAGTACAGAAAGATTCCAGTGAAACAGGACATTTCAGACAAATGCCCTTCATCAGCTGTGCAAACAACGCACACTGCAGTTAATTCCTGGATTCTATCGATAAAACTAGACATATTCTATTGCATAACACATTCTGAAATAGAGAATAGATTTTTCTATGTATCATATTTGTTGTAGATTTGTTTAAATACGTAAGCAAACCTACAGCTCTGTTTATACATGTATTTAAGTAACAGCATGGATCCAAATCTGTGAGAGTGAATCTTAACTTAAAGTCAATACCTCAGTCTCTCACCATCTGATTGCAGGGTGTAGGATCTATTACATTTGCGTGCATAGACACAGGTATATTTTACACTTCAGTTATCACATTGTGCCACAATTATTAGGCTGAAATAAAGTCAAGGTGCAAGATATGAGGAAGAGGAAAAGAGAGACTGGGTATAACACATTATGAAGTCAGAAGGAGACTTGAAGCCTAATTGATGTGGTTGACATGAATAACAATGTTACTATATAGCTGTATGAAATTGTACCTTTCCTTATTTATTAGTACCTTTCGGTTTATTTTTCTTTGTTTCAATTTTGATTTTAGTGATTAGAACTTTTATTACTATTTTTAATGCCAATGACAACCATGTTTCTCACTTTCACCTTCCCTTCTGTTATCAATTTTAAAATGTATGGTTCTGCAAATGTTACAATAAACTAAAATGTTCATTTGAATGTATTTTTCAAATATGTTTTTTTTTTTTAATGTATTTGAACTATGAATAATAAATGTCTATAATGAGGTTATCCTACAGTAATGTTGAAACTCAGTATGAAAAAGTTAGGGAAAGGTTCATAGAACACAGTGAACATCTGGGACAATATTTGAGTAAAAATATATGCAAATGCATAAATATTTCCATATTCGTTTAAGGACAATGTGACATCTAATTTAAATCATGCATGAATAATGATTGTTCAAGTACATGTTCAGAATTTCGAAGGGAACAAAATGATTGCACTTCTATGACAGATGGCAAAAAAGCAATTTCCTTGCACCTTGAGTAGTCCTAAAGCCTTGTCTTTTTGATTATTAAAGTAAGGTAATAATAGGTAATAAGTCAGGGACAGCGATGAATTTTGCACTGCAGTGAAGCTGAAAAAGAATCTGTTTGGTGAAAGCAGACATTATAATATTACTGCATACATAAATAGCAAGGGTCATTTAAGGTTTATGCATTACCACTCTCAGCAGTTTTTTTTTATTATTATTATTTTTTTTTAGCAATACCACAGTGACAGATAATGTGAATTTTATTACAGACCACAAACTACATTTTACTTAGTTATGGCACCTACATAGGTCAAAAGTGAGCTCCTGAAATGTAGTGTGATAAATGAATGTTTTCTGATTTCAGAATGAAAGAAAAATATCCTTACATACCATACACTACAGAGTCAAATGAGCAATAAAGAAAAACAGACGGGTTTAATGTTCTTGAGAGGTGCTGCATTCCAAGTCAGGACTTGTGTGTTTTCGTGTATGTGATTAAGAAGAAATACTTCTCATAGTATATATGGTAAGCATAAAAAGTCATTAATCTTCAGTGGAGGCTTTATATAGTGATGGTAATTTTCATGATACTCACGTCAGAGCTGGACTTCAGTTGATGGATCAGTGAGTAAGAAAGAGATCTTAGAGTGCAACATAATTTCCACTCATTATTAGTTCTGATCGTGCCCATCCATGTAAGCAGACAACCTTGCAACTTCAGATACTATGAATATATTGCCTGTCTGTGCACGTTTCTATTTCTACCTGCCCTCAGAATTGTTAAATAAACACTCAGAGAAAACAACTAAATTGTACCTTTCCTTGTCACTGGTGTGGCGTCCTCAAGAGTACATCTTTTGTACCTTTAGTGTGTATCTTTTGCATGGTAATGTGAATGTATTGCTCATACCTTTAAAATGATTTTGGATACACAATTGGTCCTTAAAAATCTATACTGTTTCTTTACTATAGAATAATGCTTTAAAGGTACGCTGTATGTATGTAGAAGATACAAACTAAAGGTACACTCTTGAGCATACCACCCTACTGACAAGGAAAGTACTATTCCTACTGCTAATTATTAACTAGATGCTATATTTTTTTCTGATGAATGCTTTGTTGAAATTCCAGTCCTCATGCACACCACTAAGGTGACTTTCTAAGGTGTACCACAACCTGCTATCACATCAAAATCCATCTTTAGGCAGCTACTCTGAACTGCCTCTGATCTGTCTCCTGCTCCTGAACAGCTGACTAATTAGTATTACATTGTTATAATTACTGTGATTTGATCTCTTATCTTCATGCAGGGTGAGAGTAAATGCACTGTGATTTGCCTGTAGAAGAAGCTTTCATGGCCCTGTCTGAACTGAAGAGATATTGATCATAGTGTGACTGACTGTGATGTGCTATGCTTTGTTGCTCCATTGCATCCACACACAGCAACTGTCAGAAACAACTAGATCTATACCAATGCTTATTCACCATAGCCAGAATGGAGCCTGTGAGCCTGGAATTTAGTTCTGAGATACACAAAAAAGGATAAACAAATCTCATTTATCAAAAATACACTAAATTACTAGCTTAAATAAAGCTCATAGATCATGTTGCCATTTTGTCTTTTACGTACCCTTGCATCACAATAAAAGATTAATCCAGTGATGAGTAATTGGCAGAGAGGAAAGCAGTTGATAATAAGGAACCGTGAGTTCCTTTTAATTGAATTTGTGTAAGTTAATTGTGACTATTGTATTTCTGCAGAAACACTGACATATTGAAACCTGGGCTGACCCAAAATATTTGGTGTTGCTACTGGTGACATAGTCTCATGTGTCTTATGTAAAAAATTGTAGAATGGGCCACGCCTATGGGCTTCCCTCGTATGAGATTACACAAACCTCAGTCCTCTGACATCAGTGTCTATACACAACATTTCTAGCAAGGACAAGATAATCCCCTGGAGGATAAAGGCCAGGCTTATAGAGGCAATGAAACCTGCTGCTTTCTAGTCTTTATATGAAGAAGAACAAGGTGTTATTCAGTAACAGTGTTGTGAATATGATGTTAAAATATTCTTAATTTTTAATAACACATGCTGGAATGCAAATCTATTTGGTAAACCATACAAGTAATAACATACATATTATAATGACCAGTAGGAAACAAAAACATAACAATATAGAATAAGAAATATTATATTTCTAAAAGTTTATATATAATATAATGTAATTGGATAGAATGCCACACCTATAGCATTGTCTGATCAAGTCAAAACACACTCACTGAACTACTTATGAGCAATGAATAATGAATCATTCAACAAACTGTACAGCATAAAGTTACTATATTAGATACTTCGGGCATTCCCAAACATTTGTCCATATTGTGTGTGCACAAAAACAAAAAATAAACAAACAAAAAAGCCATAATACATGTTCCATTAGACACTTGTAAGTGATGTATTCAGTATTCAATAGACTTTCTAAACACTTTTGGTTCATAACTGGGGATCTGTTGAGTGAAAATGACTAATAACTGCCATAATCACATTAGTTGTGATAAATTATTAAATGCCCTTGTTATGCAAATTATTGAGCATATCAATCATTCAAATTCACATCTTTAGTGTATAATTGACATCATGTTATAGCTGTAGGTTCTAGGTAGAAGCTAGACTTAAATCAAGACTGAAATTTGATTTCTAGGTAAAATTCCTTTTCATATTCAGCTTACTAGTAGACACCTGAAGGTTATGTACTAAAATTGACTGGTATTTGTAGCTATTCATGATTCCCTCCACCTTGATAAAAGCCCCAGTTCTGGCTGAAGAAAAGCAGCCCTATAACATGGTGCTAGCACCAACATGCTTCAATGTAAGTATGGTGTTGGTGATATGGGTTGGGTTTTTGGTGATGTGCTTTTTTTTTTTTTTTTTTTTTTTTTTTTGCACCAACATGTCTTTTGGGATTATGGAGTTATATACCCTTTGTAATTGGTCTCATCAGACCATAATACATTTTGCCACATGGTTTGGATTATTTAGCTGAGCTTGTATTTTGGGAGAAAAGGCTTCCATCTAGCCACCCTACCCCACAGCCCAGACATGTAGAGAATATGAGAGATGTCACATGCAGAGAGTAATCAGTACTTGTCAGATATTCCTGCAGCTCCTTTAATGTTGTCATAGGTCTATTGGCAGCCTCCCTCGTATGTTTTTTTCTTGTCCTTTTGTAAATTTTGAAGGGACATCCTGTTCTTGGTGATGTCACAGTGGTACCCCATTTTCTCCACTTGTTGATGATGGCCTTAACAGTGTTCCATGGTATATTTAATGTTTTGGAAATTATTTTATACCCCTCTCCTGTTCAATACCTTTTAACAAGTGAGATACCATAGATGCTTTGTAAGATCTTTGTGGAACATGGCTTCAGGAGTCAGAAGAAACCAAGGAGATGTCAATAAAATTCTACAGAAACAACTGGTCATTATTTGGGGTTAATCAGAATAATTTCATTGATGACATGATGTATGATAATTACTCTTGGACAACAGAGTGAATGTAATTGGTTCATGCTGAACACAGCCATATCCCCAATTATAAAAAGGGTGTGCACACTTATGCAACCTGGTTATTGAAACTTTATTTTCCCTATCCTCCCCCCCCACCCCAAAAAAAAATGTGATTGCTTTCCACTTATTATTTCTACATTGTAATTTCACATTAAGGGTGAAAAATGTTCTGACATGATTTATCGTGGTTTTGCTTTTTTACATCACAAAAATCTGCCATTTTAAAAGGGGTGTGTAGACTTTTTATATCCACTGCAAGCGAGTGAATGTTCTACTTGTATTAATTTTACCACAACAGGCTCACTGAGAAATGTATGTCAAGAGGAAATATCACTTACTCATTTATTTTTCATCCTGCCTAGTGATGTGGCCCGAGGATAAATAGAAAGGAATCTAATAATGGGGTAAATTGGTATATAAACTTTCATGTAATTTAAAAAAAAAAAAATCAAACCTGACTCTGTAGAACTGTCATAAAATGACATAAAATATTAGCAATCTAATTTAGCCTTTAGTCATTTGAAATGTATTCAACATGTTGCCATAGAAATAACAAACAAAATAGAACATTTAGAAAGGATGTATTGTTCACCTTATATTTTTCCTGAACATTTTGCACAGGCTGTTGTTAAGTGCCTTTGTAATGGCTTTTTTATTGTATCATGGGAAAACACTTGATGCAGATATCAGGTTGACAATGATTACTGCAAATATGCCACTTATGTCCAGTCTACCTTTTTTTTTTTTTTTTTTTTTTTTTTTTTTACATCTCAAGGATAATGTTACTTCTTGTGGTACTTTAACTTTTGGATTAGTACATTGTGTGTTCTAAGGATCTTCTATCAGTCACCATAAAGGCTCTTGACATATTTTTCAATGTTAACTTATCCTGAAAAGGCCCTTCAAAGCATTGTCTTCAGTACCTGGGGGCTCACGACATACTTAATGAACTTTCCTACTGTTGTGTGAAGGGATTATGCAGCTAAAAAGGCATACAAAGAAAACAGGTCATTGAAAGTTGTGTATCTTTGAAACTTTTAGGTGTGTCGTTTCACTCAGAGAAGGTTTCATTGCAAAGTATTCACATAAAGGCTATTCTCATAAGCTGAACACAAGGGACACACAAAATTGCAGTGACCTTATTTTCGGCCAATCCAGCCAAAGAACATTCCTTATAAAAATGCAGCATTAAGCCCCTTTAAGCATTAAGCCAGAGAACATCCAACCAAAGGGCAGAGCTGAAGTATCTGATACAAGGTGCATACCTGTGCTCTGGATCTGTCATTTTAGGTCATCTCTTCATATTTTCTTCATATCGTTGTATCTTCTAAGGATGGTTAAAACGAAACTTCGGGACGTTGCGGTGTCTGACTTGAATATGTGTTCTTTATGCACAGGTTTGAGCACAACCAAGAAGTGGAAAATGTTCCTCCAGGTTTACCTCATCTCCATTGCTGTGACTGCTGTTAGAAGTCAGGCAATTCCCAATTGTGCAGGCTTCCTCAGATTACCAGGTACTTTTTAATGAAATGCACTTTCTTTCTTTTTTAAAAAAATAAATATTATCCAATATTTTTGATCCACAGCTTTAGAAATATGTGTAATACTTTGTAACTCATACTCTCTTTTTAAATTAGGTGCTTTAGAGATTTTACATCTAATAATCAGACAACGTAATCAAAATTGGTAGCTGCATTTTGTAATCATATTTTTCTTCCTCCTTTAGACAACAGTGACATCTCTATTGATTGTGGCACAAGCTACATTAATCTAACCATACAAATCTGCCCAGCTATCTATGCCGGCTACAACGAGTCATCACTTTTTGTCAATGGCATTACTAATGACCCCAGTTGCAAAGGCACCTTGGACAATACCGTCGTTCCTCCTGTGGTACGCTTCATCTTTCCAATGGGTGCAAACAACAGCTGTGGCAGCAACCTCAATGTAAGAAAATAGCACTTCAACACAATATACAAAAAGTGCATCAGTTACAGCTTTTATATGGGATGCCTCAATAAATGACTCATGAAAAAATCTCACAAACGCAAATAATCTTAAAACAAAAATTTATTAAAGATTTTGTCAATATAAATGTACAGATCAAACAATTTTGATATTCTGTGCTGGGGCTGTATTACAGAAACATCCTAACTTGCACAAATCTCATAAAAAGTGTTCTAATGGTGGCTTTTACCAAATGACAGGGTGTTTTCTTTGCTTAGCCAACATTAGCTTGCTTACCAATAACAATTAGCATAATGCTGGCACCTTTACCTGTATATTGCAAGATGTAAAAAAAAAAATAGACAAATTTGTAAATGCTGACTAAAATGATGTGAATTATGGCTTCCATGAGTTAGTACAGTGTGAGAAATAGTGGCTTTGATGTCTTTCATATAGAAAATAGGGAGCCATTTCAAATTAACCATAACTTAAATTTGTAGCTGTGCATGCATATTTGGTTGGTAGCTAACAAATATGACAATTGATTATCTACTAGTTTAGGATTTCATAACCTGAGATATAATGTCTAATAAGCATGTAACTAAATGAGATACATTATTTGGAATGAACAGAGCTTTTTACTTTCATGTTGTTGAGTGGTCAGTTATGAAGCTCACGGGACAAAGAAAGACCATATTCATTAACATGAGTGTGAATGATGCATTTATAGAGATGCATTTACAGTGTCCATTCATTCATCCTTAGTAAATACCTGGTCAGTGTCAGTGGTTTAAATTAGGCTACTAGTTTGTTTATATTTTGGGAAATAGAACCAACTAAATACGTTTATAAAAGTTGTGGCCAGGCCCAAACAAATATAATAATAGCATGACCAAGAAAAAAAAAAGAGTCTTACACACATCTCTATTAATAATAATAAAAAGAATAACATAACATAATGTGCATGAGCTGACACTATTGTTGAATTATTAAAATGTTCCTTAAAGTACTTGTTTATAAAATTTATATCCCACACTGTGAACAATCCATGGAATGAGTAAAGAGGGCATTAGTCACAGAAGCAACCAAGAGAGACACTCCACTATTATGGGCTATTTTGTGTAGATTCATGACATATAGTATAATCCCAATTAATTTCGGTTCCACGCTACAAAATGTGGAAAAGTTCAAGGGGAGTGAATAATTATGCAAGGCATTGTATATTTCTCATATACAATATCAAAATAGTACATTCTACAGACTCCAGAGCTTTATGGAAAGCTGCAACCTAGGCTGTGTACTGTGTTGTGTGATGTAAAGTAAAACTACAGTATTTATGTATTAATTGAATTATTAAAATGTGCCTTAAAATATATTATTTGGTCATTTTTGGAAAAACTGAGAGATTTTTAAAATCTCTATTAAAATCACTGTGGAAATACCTGCTTGTAGCATGAACAAATATACTGACATTTCTTATTAGTTCTATTTTGTTATAGATTTATGATCAAATAATTTTGTAGTAATCCCAGTAATTACAAAAAAAAAAGAGAGATTAAAATCCCTTAAAATACATTCTTTCGTTATTGTTTGAGATGGGCCTTTAACTCTATTCATACCTCCTATTAGTTTTCGCTAATATATTTTGTTGCCATTTGGACAACTAAAGTTATACCCCTAATGTGCAAGAAAAGATATTATTCCAAAATTAAGATATGATTTCCTTCTGTAATATGATTAAAAAAATCCACTTACCAGATCTTGACTTAGGATATTTTCTGCAATGTGGACTTTTCTGTAATGTGGCCCTGGATATATACAGTAGATGAGGCTAACAACAGAGTTACCCTGCTCAGTGTAATCGCTTAAATTGTTATTGTATTCTATATTTTACAATAACAGAATATAATAGAAGCTCTGCTCTGCTCCCCAGACCATTAGTGCTCCAGGCACCGGAATATTCTCAGACTTTTCCAACATTCAGTCACTAAACCTCAGTGGCCTGGTGCGATCAGTTGACACCTCAGCGAGTGTGGTAACCTACAACACTGACCTGAAGTACTTTTACTCTTGTGCCTATCCTCTGGAGTATGTGATCAACAACACACGACTTGATGTGTAGGTATTTCCCTTAGTTAATAGATACATCAACATGGTTCGGGAATAAATTATATTCTTCTATTAGGAGATTAGTATACAATATACAAGTCACACTGATAAATGTCTTCATTAAGATAACAGTGCTATAGTGGTGATCTCTGAGAATCCTCCACTCACCTGTTTTAGATATAAAATACTGAAATGTTACTGAAAGTACTTCATGAAAATATTATAGTCGACATAATAATTAAGCCCTAATCTTTATTTGCTAATAAAATACAAACCCTCTCTACACACAGGTCATCTTCTGCCATTGCAGTGAAGGACAAAAATGGCAGCTTCATCAGCACTCTCAGCCTCAAGCTGTACAGTGTAAGGCATTTCAGCAACACAGTATCTTTGCATATCTGCATGTTTGCTATATAGAGCTGAAAATTTTATGAATGCATTACAGTGACCTACCTCTATATGTGAAAGTTTCTTTTTTGGTTGTTTATAAAACTGTGAAAACTTTATATATATATTTTTTTCTTTTAGGATGCAAACTATACCACACCTCTTATAGTTCCCACTCAGGGGATTCAATTGAAGTCAAATGTGTTTGTTCTGGTTCAAGCCACCAGCCTCACTTCTCAGTAAGATAATTAAAAAAAAAAAAAAAAAAATCTATGTATCTATTGAATATTGCTCCTGACTCCTTTTGGCTTGCCTTATTTTTATCAGAGAGATTAGTAATGAAGATTCTGTTTGACTACAGGTACTACGTGCTGTTGGACAGGTGCTATGCTTCTGTGTCCCGTTACCCATCCCAGTCTACCTTCTATAATCTATTTGTGGGGTAGGTTCTACAAATTTGAAAATTAGGCATAAATACTACTCCTTATATGTGGTAGGTGTTGTCTTGAATAGATTTCTTGTTGATATATCAACAAAATTCAAAATATGAATAGAATCTATTGCATAAGTTTTTACCCTGGTGAATTTTTCCACATTTTGTAGTGTTACAACCTGGAAATAAAATGCACTTAATTAAGATTATGTGTCAGGAATCTACACAAAGTAGCCCATAATTGTGTAGAGGGGGATACCCATTCATCAAAGTTGTAGTCACTAAATTAGTTCTGGTGCAGCCAGTTATCATCAGAAGTCACATAATTTGTTGAATGGAGTCCACTGGTTCAGTACAAATTTCTGGAAAAGTATCAATCAGGGCTTTTTAATAAAATTTATATACCACACTGTGAACAATTCATGGAATGAGTAAAGCGGGCATTAGTCACAGAAGCAACCAAGAGAGACACTCCACTATTATGGACTATTTTGTGTAGATTTATGACATACAATATAATTCAAATTAATTTCGGTTCCATGCTACAAAATGCTGAAAAGTTCCAGGTCGATTGAATAATAATGAATGGCATTGTATACAGTATTTTTCACATACAATATTAAAATAGTACGTTCTATAGACTCCAGAGCTTTATTGAAAGCTGCAACCTAGGCTGTGTACTGTGTTGTGTGATGTAAAGTAAAACTGCAGTATTTATGTATTTATTGAATTATAAATGTGTCTTAAAATACATTTTTTGGTCATTTTTGGAAAAAACTGAGAGATGGACCTTGAAATTTTTAATCTCTGTTAAAATCACTGTGGAAATACCTGATTGTAGCATGAATAAACATACTGGCATCTCTTATTAGTTCTATTTTGTTATAGATTTATGATCAAATAATTTGGAGTAATACTAGTAATTACTCTAAATTACTCACAATAATCAAAGATCATTCTGAAATTGTTAAGGGTATGAATAACCAAAACGCATTAGTATGTTCATAAAATGAAATTTCAGACAATCGGTAAACTAAACTATTTAGTTTTGAATGTGAGGACATTAGTAATGTCAAAATAACCATTATTTTCATTAACATACACTGCTCTTAATCTTCACCAGGTGTGTCAAGGATCAGATGACCAACATCACTGAGAATGGTGTAAGTCAAAATGCTCGCTTTTACTTCCCGGCCTTCCGATTTACAGAGCAACAAAACCTAACTATCTCTAGCTACTATCTGCACTGCATCACACGACTGTGTGAGAGCTCTGCCTGTGTTAACTTTAGGGTGAGTATCAACTTGCATCAATAATACACACCCATATACACATACATATATACTGGTCAACCTATACTATTAAGAAAAAGAAGTTAGCTAAGACTTGCTTTAACATTATAATAAATAAGATATAAAGTATAAATAAATTACTTAAAATTATAAATAAAATATTTAAGAAAACCCTAAAAATGTGGGTTAAGGCAGTATTTATTAATATCATATGCAAACAATCAAAGGTTATAATGGGGGGAGGGGTCTGTAAAAGGGTGTCAGGGTGGTTGCATAAGCTGCATTTGCGTTGTCAATTTAATTTTGGTAAATCTGGTTTGGTGATATAAAGCAAATATCCTAGGACAGCAGTTCTCAAGTTTTCTTTGTGGGTATCGCTGGCCTTCACATACAATGCATGGATCTGTTCTGGCTACTATTTTTTAAACACATATCATTCTTTATAACAATACTTGAGAATTGCTGTCCTAGGATCTGGATAGCAATTTGTGTACAAAAACTTGTCTACATATACACTTATGTTTCTTGTTCTTTTACTGTCCATCAGACATGTTCTTCAGGCAGGAGGAGAAGAGAGGTGCAGCCTACTGTTTTACCTCAAGATGGAATCACAAACTCCACTACTCTCACCTCACCCCTCATCATTACCAGATCTGACATCAGTATGAACTTCAAATTATATCCACCCACACACAAATGATATGATATAATATGACATGACATAAACCTATTTGATAAAATCTGATAATCTAACTTCTCATTGTTTCATTGCAGACACAGCTTCAGGAACAAAAGAGCAAGGTAATCTACATCTGTATGAACCACCATATAAATTTAACAGACAGGATTGTTTTCTTATATTGTATACAACCACAGCTGCTTTTCCATTTAGCCATATATTGCTGGGTATAATACATATCTGATAAATGCCTATATTTTATAAAGGAGGATGCTTTTCTGATTATATTTCTTTGTAGCTACCAAGATAACTTTCACAAATATGTATATCCTCTCTGTTTGTATGTCCTCTGTCTTAGCTGTATCAACCAGTAAGGCTGGTTCAGACTCCTCTGTCGGCCTGGGTGTGGCAGTGGGCATACTGGCGTTTAGCTGTGTTGGAATTATTATTGTAGCTGCAATATTCTACAAGAAGCTCATTATTTCTGGTGCCTCCAAAATCCTTCATTAAGTGGACTGAAGTGACCTTCCTCCAGAACAAGAACTGTAGCTTCTGTTATTCATACTCACATTTAGATGGGCAAAAATGTCTTTGGTTTCTATAATATGACTTTCATTCATTGTTTGAGATTCGGAGAAAAGAAAAATAACTCTGCATAATGGATGTGGCATAGAACTAAGTCGTTGCAAGTTATACACATTGTGCTATTTATTGAAACAAAGCTATTTTGTAGAAAGTATGGACCATGCCTAATAAAATAACACATTATAAAACCCACATATAAATATAAATCAATGCTATGTGAAGGGATTTTTCCAAGAAATAATATTGTTTCTGACTTATTATATAAAACGCACTTGCACATTGTAAAGGATCTTTATTATGTTTCTAATTATACATTGTTGTTTTTATTGTTAATGTATATATGTGATTCGTTAATTGATGCATGCAACATGAATAAAGATGATCTAAAGCAACTAATTCTTGTACCAAATTTTATATGCACTAAAAAGAATACAGCAAATGTAGCCTAGATGTACAGGTTAGTGCATTCTGTAAGCAGCTGTACATTTTTATTTATTTTTTGTTGTTGTTTTTGGATCTGTCTTCCAGAACATATGAAATGAATCAAATACTATAATGTGAAAGTGCAGACTACCTGGTTTAATACAAGAGTAAGGATTGTAACTGATGTTTTCTTTCTTCGTGTTGGTAGAAAACAGCAAATACTTCAGATTCTGGGGTCTCATTTATCAAGTGTGTGTATGTATAATTTAGTTATGCCCTTAAATATATATCAAACACATAGGAAGCTATTACAGAACAAATATTTCAGACATTTGACCTTGATGTGACCGTGACCCCCATTTGGATCAGTTCCCCAATCCAATCTGCTGGCTACAATTATAATACCACATGAATCCTAAAACAACAAAAACAAAACAAAAAAAACATTCAACCACTCGTTCTTGAGATAATGCGCTACTTCCACTTCATGGCCATGGAATAAAATAAAATATCAGGTGCCACGAGTGTACCTTCTGTCATCATTTACACATTTAAATGGCCATGTAATACAAAGCAATGTGATAACATGAAACTAAAAATTACCTTATATGGCCATGGGCATTATTTCGACTTAGGACAGCTTTCATTTGCTGCTATCGTCATGCAACGGTTTGACGCCGTACAAAACATCGCTTTTGCAATACATGCATGCAGTGCAAAAGTGTATTTCAAGAGGGTCAACATTTCATCTTTCAACATTTATCATATAAATTATATAAGATAATAAATATAATTTGTGTGTTTATTAAAACATAACATTCCAAAATAGTACACCTTGTGACATTTAATGTGACTGTTTTGACCATTCTGTTTAATTTAGGAAACTTTCAGTTTTCTTGGATTTTATGTAGCTAAAAGAGCTAATAAAGTCTCTGAGAGAGAGAGAGAGAGAGAGAGAGAGAGAGAGAGAGAGAGAGAGAGAGAGACAGGCATTTACTGTCTGATGGTGTTTGGATGATGTTAAGAGGAAATGATGATGAAGGGATTCATTAGGAATCCATTTATAGGTTGTCCGGAAATGTATTGACAACCATTACATGAGATAGAGGTGCAGGTTTATTGAGAGCATTTAGAAAAACCTATTGGAACCATATCCTTTGCCTTCGGAGGGTTATTATGAGATGCTGGACTGAAAAACAACACTAAAACATGGAATGATGCTTTTTTTCTAGTCCGATTGAAGGACATGCTTTGTAACCGTGCTCTATGTACACACAAAGAAGCAGACAAAAGAAAGCAAAAGTAGTAGATTGAAAAAAAAAAAAAAAAGCCAAACATAAAGGATGACTTTATATATATATATATATATATATATATATATATATATATATATATATATATATATAGTGTATTTGTGCTCAGGATTTGACTATTACTGTAAGATTATTTTTCTGGATGCTCCTAAATTTTTTATTTAGTTTCTTGTTCATATACACAGAATGGCCAAGAGCTAGAAAATGTTCCTTCAGCTTTCCTGTCACGTAATGGAGGCTGAGACGGAAGCAAGTGCAGGTATGGCAGTTTAATCAAACAACAAGAAGTCTAAAGGATCAGGGAGAATGTACATAGGCAGGTAAGGGTCAAACGATCAGGCAAACAGTCTAAACTAGGCAAGGCAGAGAATCGAGGTCAACAGAGTAAACAAAGTCAAGAACCAGAAAAGCTAACACGATATAAGGCTTGGAATAATGACAGAGACTAAGCAACTGAGCGTAATACTTCGCAAAGATTAAGGGTTTGAACAGTCTCTTATATGTGTGGTGTGATTGTAAGTGTAAATTGGATGCAGGAGTGCGTGATTAGAATGAAGGTGTGTTCTGGGAATTGCGGTCCATGACGGCCATGTTTGTAGGCCGCAGTGCTGGATGGGAATTGTAGTCACTGGTTTGATATGACTGCTATCAGTCAGTTAGTCGTGAAATATTTGGACAGGAGGTCAGAAGTAGACTTTTATTATTATTATTATTATTATTATTATTATTATTATTCCACAATTCTGGGTTTATGTTGAGACTATTTCACAATTTCACATCAGCAGCATTGTGTGTCTTTCCCATGTCAGTTCATTCAAAGTAATTTCCTGAACTGGTCATTCTTCTATTTTACTAAGGAAGTAAACATTACCAAACTGCTGATTATCCATTTTTTGAGATCAGCAACGGCTTTGCTACTTATCCCACCACCCAATATGACTCTAATATATGGGTATAATAATATAGCATAATGTTTTTTAAATCAGTCTTGATTTTATTCTAACGTGGTCTTCATAATCTTGAGTTTGCAACTGTGCTGCAGTACCTAGTGTTGTGCCTCCATCTCAATATAATTCACGATAATTATTTCTAACGGTTTTCTTGCAATGTATGTAAAAGTAACACTCACTCACGTATGATTACACATCTATTATATTTTATTGAAGGTGCAATATATACAGTACCTTTACACTCAATGACCACTTTATTGGGCTACTTTGTTCTACTTTGTTCTTTCACTAATTAGCCATTTAATCTAGTATAATCAGAGTAATCATGAGGCATTTAATTCTGTGAGTGACGTTCTAGATCCATTGCAATTTTCATACAGAAAAGCTATAGGTACTGATGATGTATTGTTAACATTATATACTCAGCAAAAAAAGAAACGTCCTCTCACATTCAACTGCTTTTATTTCTAGCAAATTTCTTAACATGTGTAAATATTTGTATTAACATAAAAACTTTCAACAACTGAGACATAAACTGAACAAGTTTCACAGACATTTGACAAACAAAAATGGAATAATGAGTCCCTGAAGGGGGGGGGGGGGGTAATTATTAAAGTCAGTATGTGGTGTGGCCACCAGCTGCTTCAAGTACTACAGTGCATCTCATCCTCATGGACTGTACCAGATGTGTAAGTTCTTGCTTTAATATGTCACCCCACTCATCCACCAAGGCATTTGCAAGTTCTCGATCATGTCTGGGGGGACACATGGTTACACATGGTTTGCCACTGTAAGGTCGTTCAGCTGTCATTCCTATCTCCCTGTAGCACCGTCTTAGGCATATTACATTACAGACATTGCAGTTTATTGCTCTGGCCACATCTGCAGTCCTCATGCCTCCCTGCAGAAGGCCTATGGCATGTTCACGCAGATGAGCGGGAACCCTAGGCATCTTTCTTCTGGTGTTTTTCAAAGTCAGTAGAAAGGTCTCTTTAGTGTCCAAAGTTATTGTAATTGTGACCTTAATTGCCTACCACATGTAAACTGCTAGTGTCTTAAGGACTGTTCCACAGGTGCATGTGCAATAATTGTTTATGATTCATTAAACAAGCATGAAAAACATTGTTTAAATCCTTTCCAATAAATATTTGTAAAGCTTATTTGTATTTTAGAAAATTATCTTTAAAAATAAAGTCTCCTGAAAAAGGTATGTTTCTTTTTTTGCTGAGTACATAATTCAGTTGCTGAACATCTACAACAAATTACAAACTACACTAGGATTTTGTTTTTAGGCTTTATGTAAGCTATTAACACAATGAAGATCCATATTCGTATTCAGTGATTGATTGATATGGGTGTTAATGGGAGACTTATTTGGTGGATGAAAAATTTCCTTTCTAAACATCCACAAAAAGTTGTTTTTAATGGCAACATGACTGGAACAATTATTTTAAACACAAGAGCCCCACAAGGGGCAATTTTATCACTGTTACTTTTTTCTTTGTATATTAATGAGTTTACAATTAAAATAATATGTTAAAATATAAATTATTAAAATAATAATGTGTTTAGTCTTTTGATGAATGATATGGCTCTCTTGGGTCTTTCGCAAGCAGGAGAAATGGGTAGGACTCGAGCATACGAAGAGCACATAAAAGCCTTTTTTGAGTGTTGTCAGCTGAGCTCACGTGTGATAAATGTAGATAAAACAAAACAACTGGTAATTACTGGAGATAGCAGAATATTTTGGAATTGGAACCTATAATACTTGGTGGGAATCCAATTGAATTTGTTTGTAATTTTAAGTATTTAGGGACACAAATAGATGCTCAGTTTAGTCTTATAGAGAATACTGACAGCATTTGCAAGAAAGCTCAACAAAGGTTATATTTGATCAGGAGGTTAAATAATTTGGTGTGAGCAAGAATGTAATTGAAATGGTCTATAAAAATTTTGTTGAAAGTATTTTGACTTTTAACATGACCTCATGGTATGTTAATTTGAGCGTTAAAAACAGGGTCAAGCTGTTTAAGATTGTAAATGAAACCAGTAAGATATTCGGTAAGACACAGAGACATCTGAATGATCTATACACATGTAAAGTCAAGCAAAAGGCTTTAGTAATAGTAGAGGAGGTGTCTCACCCTCTTCATGGTGAGGTTCACCTGTTGCCATCAGGGAGATGTTATAGGCATCCACGTGCAATGAAGAAAATCTATCAGTTACCTTTTGTCCCCAATGCTGTTAAAATTTTAAATGCAAATGATTGGTGACTTCTGTCTTGTCTCGTATGCTTTTTATGCATATTTATATATTGTTTGCTATGTATTGTATTGTGAAGCCAGAGAAAATTTTCCACAACGTGGATAATAAAGTAAACTAACTAACTAACTAATTAGGAACACTGCTGAACAGATCATATTTGACTGCTGGATCATTCTTAATGCAGTATTGATAGTGGGTGTGTTGTGGTGATATTGGTTACCTCAGTGCGACTGCTGGGTTGACAAACATACCCAGCTAACATCAGTCCAGTGATACAAAACTGACACTGATGAAGGTCTAGAAGATTACTAACTGTAACTAGAACTGCAAAAAGTGTACCAACAGAGAGGTGTGCCTAAAAAAGTGGCCATGATCTACACATGTACACAGTGTTTAAAACCTCATGGGAACTACCAGTGCAAATTATATCTGGTCAGAAGTGTGTAGTACTTTTACATGATGGATTGGACAGAGGATATCTGACCAGTTGTGCATAACAACACTGATATGAAGTACATGATGAATAAACATAATTCATATTCAATTATCTGCTTCAGTTCTCCACACTGCCATGTGCATTTGTGGATGAAGATGCATAGAACTGTGTCTCCTCACTGGAAGTGAAACACACCAAGAACCACCTCTCTTCCATTATAAAGAAGGAGTCATGCATGTAACACATTTCTCTGAGAATAGAGCTATGTTGTATGCCATATAGGCCATTATGTTGCCTTGCATGATACAGAATTGTGAGTCATCAAGCTTAGTCCTACTTCACAGCACTTCGCAGAACCATGCAGTTTCTCCATGCTATGATATGTGTAATAATAATGTGTCAATGTGTAGTAATAATAATACATTTAAAAGCGATACCAACATTCTGTGGGAGTTTATTAGTCTGAATGAAATTTTTAACCTTTCTCTCCACCTAGGATCTAGAATAACATAATTGCTCTTGTTATGTAGACTGCAGGCCATTTGATATTTAGTCATGTGTTAAAAAACACTGCCAAATGTAATGCAGAAAAATACTATCCTATTATGCTTTTTCAGATATTACGTTTCATATAGTGTGTTTTATAGCTGTTTGTGCATGTAAAAAGTCTGCAAAGTTTCAAAAATCAAAAGCACTCGACAATTAGAGTTATTGACTCACAAAAGAAATAACTGATTCTGAACACCTGAAATGAGTCATAGTAATTCCAGACTTACTTCCTGTACTAACCTACATAATTTGGTAACAAAAACCCACTTTTGGTCTTTACTGGCTGCTTGCAAACAACCAGAGTTGGGTATAACACGTTACAAAGTAACGTAATGTAATTACTTTTTCTGATAATGCAGTAATGTAACTCATTACATTTTAAAAAGTTGGGACGTGGGCAAACAAAAAGTTGGAAAAGTAAGTACTACTAAAAAGAAACAGCTGGAGGGTAATTGGCAACAGGTCAGTATCATGATTGGGTATAAAAAAGAGTATTTTAGAGAGGCAGAGTCTCTCAGAAGTAAAGATGAGATGGAATCTGGATGGAAGCATATGTTGCTCTAAAACCTGTAAATACCTTTCTGCATTGATGGTGCCTTTCCAGATGTGCAAGCTGCCCAATCCATAGGCAATAATGCACCCCTGTACCATCAGAGATGCAGGCATTTGAACTGAGTGCTGATAAAAAGCTGGATGGTCCCTCTCCTCTTCAGTCCTCTTTAGGTTAGAGGACACAGCGTCCATGGTTTCCAAAAAGAATTAAACATTTCTATTTGTCTGACCACAGAACAGTTTCCCACTTTGCCTCAGTCCATTTTAAATGAGCTTTGGCCCAGAGAAGACGGTGGCATTTCTGGATCATGTTCACATATGGCTTCTTCTTTGCATGATAGAGCTTTAACCAGCATTTGTGGATGGCATGGTGAACTGTGTTCACTGACAACGAGTTCTGGAGGAGTTTCTGAGCCCATGCAGTGATTTCCATTACAGAATCATGCCTGTTTTTAATGCAGTGCCATCTGAGGGCCAGAAGATCACAGGCATGCAATATTGATTTTCACCCTTGTCCCTTGCACGCAGAGATTTCTCCAGATTCTCTGAATCTTTTGATGATATTATGTACTGTAGATGATGAGACATTCATAGTCTTTGCAATTTTACGTTGAGGAACATTACTCTGAAATTGTTCCACAAATTGTAGATGCAGTTTTTCGCAGATTGGTGAACCTCTGCCCATCTTTACTTCTGAAAGACTCTGCCTCTCTAAGATACCCTTTTTATACCCAATCATGATACTGACCTGTTGCCAATTACCCTCCAGCTGTTTCTTTTTAGTAGTACTTACTTTTCCAACTTTTTGTTTGCCCACGTCCCAACTTTTTTGAGACATGTTGTGGCCATCAAATTCAAAATTACCTTATTTTTTTCTTAAAATGGTACATTTGCTCAGTCTAAACATTTAATATGTTTTCTATGCTTTACTGTGAATAACATATGGGTTTATGAGATTTGCAAATCATTACATTCTTTTTTTATTTATATTTTACACTGCATCCCAACTTTTTTGGAATTGGGGTTGTATAAGCATTGTCACTGCACTCTCAATTTGTGAAGTACATGCTCTGTGTTGTTGTTTTTGCCAGTCATTACCAAGCCTTTTGTATATTGATTGTTACCCTGGTTTTTGATCTTCTTTCTGGTTTTCTTGACTTGCTCTTGCCTCATTTAATTTATTCCGTTTGTTAATTGCCTTTAATTTACCTGCACCTTGACTCTGTATAGAGATTATGTCTGATGATATGCATTCCTGACAGATGTCAGACATGCCTCTGCTTTTCAGTTCTAATTCCTCCTTTCATATACTCTCCTTGTTGTTTTTATTCCTATAGCTAACCATAGGATTTTTGGCTGTTTATATGCTCTGCAGTCTAATGATGCAGTTATACACTGCAGTAGGTCTTGATAGGAGGCCAGTATTCAATACTTTACCCCTTTTTAACAGATTCTACATATTTTTTATTTAGTTGGAAACACGTGCTTGTAGAAATTTGCAAAACATAAGTTTAGTCAACTCCTGAATTTCTACAGTTCCTCAGCTACATCACTTGAGTTGACATCTATGGCATTTGGCAGACACCCTTATCCAGAGGAACTGACATTTATCTCATTTATACAACTGAGCAATTGAGGGTTAAGGGCCTTGCCCAAGAGCGGGAGCTTGGCAGCACTGGGGCTTGAACTTCTGACCTTCTAATCAGTAACACAAAGCCTTTAACCACTAAGCCACCACTACCCCATAAAGGGCTACTTGCACTCAGAGCTATGATGTATTTCCATTTTGAAATAGCGAGAATCGTGCGTCTCTGGTAGCATTGTTTACATTCGGCATTGTTTACATTCCTTGGTCTTACCCGTTGTTAGGAATGATTAAGGGAATTTGGCCTATGTTACCTCATTTTTATACCCCTGTGAAACAGGAAGTCATGGTTGTACTATTTCCTGTTCCTACTCACCCATGTGTACTAAAATAATTTAAAATATCGATGGAAATGTACTTCAACTATATTTTTCTCATATGAATTCACAGGGGTGGCAATAATTGTTGGACACTAATATTTAACAAAGTTTTTTTTTTTGTTCATAAACCTGTGTTTTATTTGCAATTGTTTAATATCCATGAGAGCAGAGTGAAAAAAACCTCAATATTTTTGTGAATTTTTTAACACAAGCTCAAAAGCTTAAACAATAAAGGCAAATTTTCACAGCCTTCTTTGCTCCTATTTACCAAGGATGACAATATTAGTGGAGGGCACTGTATATTTAGCTGGGGAAAAAACCTGCAGTGACACCAGCTCTTTGCTGATATGATTGAGGCCTTAGACAGTTATATATGCTTAGAAAACATCTAGAACTACATATTGTTATGTTAAACCACAACACAAACTCCATTTCCCAGCACACACAATGGCCTACAAACATGGCCACCCCGGACTCCACAACACACCTACACTTCCACACTCACAGTGACCAGACATCTAAAGACACTCACCTGTTGTCAATCAGAAGCTAATCACTGTGCACCTTTCTAAGCCTCTTTTTTGTTACAGTCTCACTGCAAATTAATTACTCAGTTTCTTTTTGTTCTGTCATTATCAAGAGGTTTGATTTGCTCATTGTTTTCTGGTTTTGATCTTTGCCTTTGCTCATGTTGTGGATTACTCTTTTGCCCTGGATTCTCTGTTTGGTGATCACTTGACTTTGAGCTGTTTATCATGCTGATTTTGCCTTATGTTTTGGAATTGTCTGACTGCTTAATAAAATACACTCTTACCTGTACTTGCATCCTATAGGTTTGAATTTGAATTCTGAAAGAAACTAGCAACACCTGCATGTCAGTATTTCTTACAACACACACATCACAGTTGCCTGTGAAATTACTTTATTGAACTACAAATCTACATGTTACAACTTTAAAACATGAGTGACAGGGCCAAAAACCTAACAATATGAACAAAATGTTTGTTCTAATGCATCATGCAGCATAATTCTGCCTAATAATTCCACATACAGTAGAGGAGTTGTACTGCTGTATGGGACTGGGAGCTTGGCCAGGTTAGTAACTTTATCCTGACTGCAGGTCACATATACTGTTCAGTTCAAAAGTCCCGATACTTTAATCTCTGTCACTGTGTCCCTAACGGTCAAGACAATAGTATGGAATTTCCTGATGAGAACACCAGAAAAGTTTATTGAAAAGGCCACTGAGAGTGATGTAGGGAGGGAGAGAGAGAGAGAATCAGGTAGAACTGTAATGATGACCCCAAGCAAAACAAAATATGTTGAAATATTGCTTGCAAGATGAAAACCGAAAACACTGCTCAATTTCCAAATGCCCATGTAATCATCACAATAACACTATTGTTGGTTTCTTCATGTGCGTCTTTTGTTCCTACCAAAGATTAATCATGATCATTCTTGAGAGAAACCATGCACAGCACAAAAAGCCAACTGGAACAAGTATTCCTGATAAGCTTTTAATTAATTTTTTTCAAGTGAATATTTGTAACTGCAAAAAAGAAAAAAACGTTCTTTGTCTGAGCGCAGTCAGATGCAGTAAATAAGTTCAACCCTGCAGGCATGTCCCTATCAGGTCTGTTTCAAAGAAAGCATGAAGGTTTTTTTTTTTTCTTTTTTTTTTTTTCTTTTCATTTTTGCATTTCAAAAATGGTTTAAAAATCACACTGCCCCAAATTCTTCAGGAACAGTATTTGTCCTTCTGGATGTATTTAGTGTTACCTATTCTATTATTAAACACATTCCAAAACAGTTATGTTCTCTGAGCACTAATCCTAAGAGTAATCCTAAAAATTAGAGATGCACCGATGTAAAGGCAATTTTTCACGCTACGGGCCATCGGCCGATAGTTTAAAAACATTCGATGATCAGGGCCGATTATATCCTGTCAATCAAAAGAGGGCGGAAAAACACATCGATTTCGTGCTGTGTGTAAAGATGATGTCTCTTGTGTGGAATGATGACAATACTGCAGTTTGTAAGCTCTGTAAGCTCTGCACTGCTAAAATTTTACACCAGACGCTGCAGCAGTGAAGCAGGAGTTTCAGAGTCAAGTCAAAACATTTTTTTTGCCGTACTGCTCGTGCTGAATTAAAGCGCAAGTACACGGTTGAAAGATTTAAATGAAGATGAGTTGACAAAAAAGTATATATTGCACAGAAAAATATATTTGTAGAGTAGTACATTTCATATCCAGTTAATGTTAATATGAGTTAATATAAAAAAAGTTTATATTATATGTTGCCAGTTTGATGTTCAATGATGAAGTAGAAATGCTTTTGTTTGAGGTGAGTGAATGTAAGTCTAACGAGAGGTTTTTAGTATTCAGTCAATTAATTCTGTTAATATGAATTAATAACATTCAATAATTTAAGAAAGATAAATTGAATCTTATTCTTAATGTTAATGTTAATTGGAGTAATGTGTTTTCTGTTTGAGACCAGTTACTGTGAAACAACTTGTTGAAATGGAGAGAATAAAGTTTTTATTTGCATTTCTTTCAGAATTGTGGAATTAATTATTAATAATTTACAAAAAGGTAGAACTATCGGAATCGGCCGATATCATATGAATAATTATGAATAATTATGAATAATCGGTCATTGGTATCAGCTGAGAAATTTTGTATCGGTGCAACTCTACTAAAAATAAAAATGATTGCTTTCAGAAATACTTTTAATTTGTTTAGGGGCAAGTGGTGCTTCCAAATAAATATTTCACTTAGAAAAAGAGAGGCTTGTGAAATATTTATAAAATTCGAAGTTTGACTCTCAGGACTGTGGCTTGTCAAAGTGTAGCCATTTGAATATAGATGGATGAGTTACACTAAATTGCCCCTAGGTGTGAATGTGTGTTCATCCCATCCCATATGTATCCTTGTCTCACACCCAGTGTTCCCAGTAGGTGCTCTGGATCCACTGTGACACTGACCAAGCAGTTGAAGATGAATGAACAAATTGAGCCCATCAGAACTGTAGCCTATACTACTGTAGACCTGTAGAACTCCAGACTTATTCACTGGCAATAAACCGAATGATATTGAAAAAGGAAATTATATTAGCAATGATAGCCCTCAAAAACACATTAAGTAATGGCCATTGTTCTAACTACAGATAAAAAATTCAATTAAAAATCAGCTATGTTAACAGCAGTTAAACTGATAGCATAATGTCACAGAGATCTATGGTCTATAAAACACATCATTTACTGTTGCACTGAGAATTCAGCTGAAAATACACATACCTTTTATCACCACTTAGTGTCCAGAAGCTTCAAAGAGAAAAACTTTGATTTTGAATAATGAGATATGTAAACATATTACCCATTAAAAAAAGAAGATTCACCACCATGTCAAGCAGAACCATGCTAATTAGGCAATCAAAGTCTGGAAACACTAACAACACACTTAACCCCATCCACCCACTACATCACCCTCCAGCCCAACCCAACCCCCCAACCCCACCAGCTCTCTCTCTCTCTCTCTCTCTCTCTCTCTCTCTCTCTCTCTCTCTATCACACACACACACACACACACACACACACACACACACACACACACACACACACATACATTTGTTAAGGTCTGTAACACCAGTGAGCAAAAAAAAAAAAACTTGTTTAGATGGTTCAAAGCCACTTTACTCAAAAACACGACTACAAGCATGGCTAACAAAGCATAAAAACTAGTAAGAGCATCAAAGTAGGCCATTATACAGGTGACTCACTGAGAATCATGAAGGGCTCTTCAATAACACAATATGGTTTTCTAGACCTTTTAGTAGAACTGCAGTATTTATGAGACATCAGCAGTGTACCCAAGCATCAGCAACCAGTCAGCATTCAATTGATTCTTTTCAGAGTAATATTAATAAATATTAATTTTACTAAAACACTGATTCTATTAATTAGAAGGAGAGAGAGAGACAGATGAGAGTGAGCAAGAGAGAGAGAGAGAAATAAATGACAGCCAGTTTCATATTACGCTAGGTGGAACTTCTTTATCTAGGTGGAAGCTTTATCAGTGTGGTCAGTCTATTGTGAAAATAAAAGCTTCATCAACACAGATCTAGTGTGATTGAAAAACAGAAAGAGAGAGATGGAGAGACAGAGTGAGAGAACATACGTGAGATGAATTGAGTTTTGTCAGAGAGCAGAATGGAAAGAAATCTCAGTGTGATTAGATGGCTTCTACCTGGAAGAGAAGAGAAGAGACTGTAAGAGTTCATTACAACACTTGGTCAGTATTATGTCCTGCACTTTGTCTCAGACATCTCTCCCTCTCCTATAAAAATGATACCATACACTTGTCCCCTGTGGTATTTCTGAAATGCTGCTCTAAGGGTATCTGTCTATCAGTGAATGCCTGAAGGTGACGAGGATTAAAGTATATTTCAACCTGTAACCGAATAGAATTGCCACCTCATTGTAGGGCGAGCAACTTTCATATCAAAACACATTTAGTAAATTCTTCACATTCTAGGATAAACTCTGGTATCTGTGACTCTCCAATCTGCCAATGAGAATAAAATGAAATATTGTGGATTACCAACATCCAAGAAATCAGGACAACAAGGCATTTCTACTGTCTCACTCAGGTGTTCTCGTGTAACCACCGTGTTTTGGGAGCATGATTTTGAAAGGATGCACAGTATTTTTGTTTGTATTTTGAGTTTCACAGCAACTAGCTCCAGCCATCACCATCAGTACTGTGTGAAAGTCAGACATAAATGTATTGTTAAAAATTAAAATGTATACTTCAATTCATTTGAATTCTCAATTCTCATTGATCAGAAGGTGTTGAAATTTTTTTTTAAACAGTACAGCTCTGACAGCAGCGCCAGCTGTAATTTAAATCACAGGTATATTAATATGCTTGTTCTAAAAGACTGTCGTTTCTATAGTAACAACTCTTTCACAGGGACATATATGGCAGACGTTCCACATAATTTAAGGTTAAAAATAGATTTAAAGAATGTTGTTATTTAACAAAGAAAAATCTATAATTGATTGATAACGTGAAGCTTTCTGTAAGGAGATGATTATTTAATGTTTAGGAAAGTACTTTGTAACAGTCAGTAAAATTTTCCACCATAGAAGAGTCTTCAGGATAGAGGACTTTATGGTTTCTCTGTAACATGACAAGTTATTGGAAATTAATCTAATTTACTTCAGGTTGATAATCACACAAATTCATCATTGATTACTTTCCTATAATAGCACGCCCTGACATGTTTTATTCCAGTCATGATTCATTTAAATAGATGCAGGCAGACTTCCAAACAGAGAAAATCTAAATAACTTATCTTTGTAGTCTTGAATAAGGCCAGTGTAAGGCTGAAATAAAGGACTTTTGATTACTAGTACAATAGTTCTGCTGTTTCACCAGTAGGAGCCAGTCATGAACCACTGCAGTACTGCCGGGGAGGGGGGTGGGGGGTGGGGGGGGGGGCTGTGGGTTAATGCTGGGGATGTAATGACAGAAGAAGGTGGGATGCTGAGAAATTGAGAGAGAGAGAGAGAGAGAGAGAGAGAGAGAGAGAGAGAGAGAAGAGAGATGAGAGGAGAGATGAATCACAAGCTAATATGCGACGCATAATTAGTACAAGTTCAAGTACTGTATAATCTCTTCAGTACAAAAGCTCAACACATAAACCCCACGTGTAAGACTATAAGACATTCCAACTGTATTTATGCAACGGCCTTCTGAAGATTAAGCCCCATTTTTGTTTTTGGCAAATTACAGCAGAGTACAGCTGACAGTAACACACTGACCATTAGTACATTAATAGTTAACCTCCAGTTCGTCATCAAATGCAGTAGATGCTCTGTGGCTGAGATGCTACAGTAGTTGAGGTGTGTAAAGGAAACTCCACCTCCCTGCACCAGAGATTCAAAATTATTACACTTCTATATAACATAGCTGCAATAATAATAAAAACAATAAGCTCTGCAAATACTGAATGACATTCCCGTGAGTAAACCAATACTCCTATACTTGATGCTCTCTCAGCCTTTGAAGATTACATTAAATCAAATTTTTTAATGGTTTGTCTCAGAAAACAGTGTGAGTGTGCCAAAGAAATTTCAAATGAAAATCTGTTCAAAGTATTTACTTATATAATTCGACCTAAATGATAGGAAGTATTATTACCGGATCATTGAACAAATCATGTGTGTGTGTGTATGTGTGTGTTTGTGTGAGCATCTTTTTTATATCTTGGTGAGGACCAAATGTCCCCATAAAGATAGGAATATTTGACAATTTTGACCTCATGGGACATTTGGCTGGTCCTCACAAGGAAATCTCCATTTTTTTGTGAAAAATTCAGCTTTTATTGGGAAAAAAAATGACATCCAAAAGGATCTTTTGGTTTCTGAGGTTAAGGTTAGGTAAAGGCATAGCATTAATTAGGCACATATAATAATTATGCCAGTGGACAGTCTTCACAAGTATAGAAAGGACACAAATGTGTGTGTGTGTGTGTGTGTGTGTGTGTGTGTGTGTGTGTGTGTGTGTGTTTGTGTGTGAGTGAGTGAGTGAAACTTCTGGATAGCACTTTCACCTATTTGGAGTGAAAGGATAATTGCCTGTGAATAACTGTAGGTTTAATAAACACAGTGGAGCCGTGCAATGTGTGTGGAGTGCACTGTGGTCCCTCGCTGTTCTCTGTGCTGTCATATCCACAGGAACTCGGCTGGAAGGCCCTGGGCCCTTTATACTCACCCCATTAATCTCTGCCAACGGGCCACATAAAGTCATTTACCTATCATATACTTCTGTGTTTACCACTGGCAGTGTAATAAGCAGTCTGGGATAACAGTTTTAATTGGTAATTTGCTCAAGTACTCAGGCATGGAAGCGAGAAGGAGAGAGTGACAGGAGTAGGCACACAACCGAGAGGACAGTGAAGGAAAAGATTTCTCCTAAGGGTACTGGGGGAATTTTATTGCCACAGTCATTTTAACAAATGTCATCCCTTCCAACTGGATTGAGTACAACACAAGGCTACCACAACAACATTGTGTTATGCTACTGTACTACATTTATCCATAGAGACAAATATATCTGTTCAATAAATCTAAGTTGTTAGATGCTATATGGTGAATGTAGACTTTGTTAAAGGCATTCTATATTACTATTGGTAGAAAGTTTTCTTTTCCTCTGACCTGATTCCTTTCTCAAAACTAATTGCATTGACATTTAAAGAACAAAAATCCATTTTGTATGGTAGGGCCTAGGCTGCATGTGTGTTTATGTAGGTTAATACAAAGAGAGGAGATGTCAGTCTGCTGGGATTATAGTGAATGAGAGTGGAAAAGAGAAATAAAGATGTCAATGCTTTAACCTGTACACTGGCGTTCCATTCCAAATCAGCTTATCCAACATTTTCAATTAGTATAAACATAAGTTATTTTATTGCTTCAAGATTAATCAGGACACTGTTAGGGTTTCTGTGTATAGAGAATCATGACTCTGTGTTTAGCTGCTGGTGAGCAGGGCAATGGGAAATGGGAGGGGTGTGAGCCCCCTGCTGGGCAAACAATTCACACCTCTCCACAATAACATTGGTAAAGAGATAAAATGGACAGCGCAAAAAAAAAAACAACAAAAGGTTTTTGATAGTAAAACACCGTATACCACTGCTACAATAAAATTATGGCATTTAAACCTAGTAGGCTAGGTAAAAAAAAGTAGGTATAAATTCTTAAAGCCCTCAGTATCTACTTTCATGTGAACCACTACTGCGGATTGTGACATCATGAAACCGGCACCGCAAAACAGGCAGAAAAGTCCATTTTTTGGCTTCTCGTGAAAAGAGTTATTGTATTAACAGCACAATTTCCAAATGCCTGTGCCATAATTAGAATAACACAGTTGTTGTTTTTTTCAATGTGCTTCATTTGCTCATGGCTAATATTAACCATAATCATGATTCTTGATCCAAGCCATGCACAGCACAACAAGTCTGTTGGCAAAGTGTTCGGGATAAGGTTTTAATTCTTTTTTTCAAGTTTGATGCAATACTTATTCCATAGTTTTTTTTTTTTTTTTTTTTTTTTTTTATCAACCTACTGGAAATGTAAAAGAACAAACAAAAAAATTTTCAAAGCACAGTGATCTTTTTTTCAATCAACTTACACAAAAAAATACACATGCTAAGTTCTCTGTGTGTGTTCCTATAGCTCATGAAGCCAGTATTCAAAGCTTTATTGTACGCTTTGACCAAAGTGACGCCTCAGTAAATGAACACACTTTTATTCTCTCTGACTGAAAATGCTACGCTCTCTCGCTCTCTCCCTCACATTGTTTTTCCTGGTGCCCTTGTCCTGTTCTCCTTGTGAATAATGCTTGAACTAATATAAACACTTTGTCAGCCAACGATCTAATCCTGAGTGTGTGCTTGTTGTCTGAAGAGCTCCTGACATTGAGGGGTGATATCATCCAAGCTCACTCAGAGGAGTGGTGGAAAGGCCAGACTGTCACCTCTGCTAAAGCTCATTTGAAATTCAGAAGAGGTGAATTATTAATGCTGAGAGAATAAGATGTGAAGACACGTCTAACAAAAAAGAAGCCAAAAGGCCACACCCCTTCTCATTTTCCTCTAGGTATTATCAAAAAAAGAACCCTTGAGTAAATCAGGATCACAAGGTTTCACACATGTCCCATGTGTCACTCTGGTAAGTGAATTACATGCTGTAAATCAGCAATTTTATATGGCTCTAAAGTTAACTTCATTAGATTAAAAAGAAAAAAGACCATAAACCTTTCAGTGGCAGCTAGGACAAAAAAAATCAGTCAATCATACACACACACACACACGCGCGCGCTATTAATTTCTGTCTCCCTCACTGTCCGATTACGCACGTGGTGTGTTTTTATACAAGACACGTCTTCAATGCTCCCTCTCAGGCTTGGCAGTGAATGGAAAGTCACTCAAATGGGCAATGAGTGGTCAACACTGAGTAAATCCAATTTCTACACATAATGGCATTTCCATCTGGAGCCATCCCAAATCAATTCCACCCATCGAGTGTCTGAATATGGATGACAAGGAAAATATAATTAAAAAGCAAAGCTGTGCCATAAAAGTGAATAAAAAAATTATTCTTCAGTGATTTAAAGGTACACTGCCTCTGTAAACAAGTATATATGAATTAGTCAAGTGGCAGTAGTGGCTCATCAGATGAGGTTCTTTCTTATTTTTATTACTTCAAAAAAAAAAAAAAGAAGTAAATTTTACTGCTGCACAGGGTCCTGGCTTTGTTCCTAAGCTGAGGTTACTCTATGCGGATGTTCTTCCTAGATTGGCTATCCGAAATTGCCCCTAGGTTTGGATGTGTGTATGCGTGGTGCCGTGTTGTGGACTGGTGTCCCATCCAGTGTGTATTCCAGCCTCACAGCTAGTGTTTCTGGGATAAGCTCCGGATCCACCATGACCCCAACCAGGATGAAGTGGTTAGTGAAGATGAATAAATTAAATACTGTCACATAGTTATCTCCAGCCATGCATATTCAATCCAAAGTATATGGACCAACTGTGGCATTGAGGAGAGGTCATATTTTACTTAACTGACTAAAGTAAAACAATAAATCACTGTAAGATGATAAGCTAATTGCTTATTTATTTATTTATTTATTTATTTTTATACAATTTACAGATGCCATGCAAATATGCAGGTGCATGGTTTAATATCTGGATAGTATATGTGTGCTTCAGCTTAAGCATTTATGTCTAAATACATGCTGAGTTCCACTATACCAAACCTTGGGTTTGAGTCACAGAAATTACAGTGCAGTGCTGGTATGAGGGGAAAAAATAACAGCAGTAGAACTGACGCACTTAACAGAGGGAATAAAGGGGAAAACTATCTTTGTGACTTAAATTTACATTTAACCCATGTGGTCAATGCCTTTAACAAAAGGGATGTACAATTGAGACAGGATACATGTGAACAGGTGAACTTGCTCAAGGAGCCAACAGTTTGGGGATGATTTGAACTCACAACCTTCCCATCAGTTGCTTGGTGCTAGTCCGGAATTATTGGCATCCACAACAGAACCTAAACCCAGAATAGTTTCACTGTGTAGGTCCGTGCCTCGAGTGTTGATGCTTATATGGGTGTAGACAAAGCATAAATTCATTTGCTAGCCCATAAAGCAAGTAAAAGCTCCAGTGTGCTGCCCAGTCCCATGTTTAATTGCCCAGAAACCTAACTGAATAGGCTAAAAAAAAAAGTGGTAGTAAACATAATGTAAGAACATATGGTGAAATAAATCTTGTTAAAAACATTAATAAAGACTAAGGGAAATGAAGGGGTATATAGATTCCTGTGGACTTTGTGTAGCTAATCATTGTACTCTTCTTTAAAAAGTTTCTAAAGTAGAATATTCCACAATATTCCACACAAAAGCGTCAGCTATTAAATGTGGTGTTCTGTCCTTACTTTACATGAAAATATTTGAGTCTGGTTTACATCTATATTTACTCAGAAGAGTTTTATGACAGCTTCAATTTGTTCAGGTTTGTCAGTGAATCTGGTTCAGAAAAGCATCCATGTCATCCAAGGTTTCTAATTAATCAGCCTAGTTAAAATCATTTTACTGATAGCCAGCTTGCACCTCGGTCGATCTGTGTAGTGTAACAAGTATATATTATATGTGTGTGTATATATATATATATATATATATATATATATATATATATATATATATATATAGCACTTTTCTAGGTACTCAAAGCACTTTATATTGTATGGGGGAAAACTCCTCAACCACCACCAGTTTGTATCATCCACCTGGATGATGTGATGGCAGTCATAGTGTGCCAGAACTCCCACCACGCAGCAGCTATTGCTGGAGAGGAGAGGAGAGTAATTCAGGGATGGAGATTATTAGGGGGTCATGATAAAGGCCAATGCAAGAATTTCGCCAGTTCACCGTGGTTATACCCCTACTCTTTACAAGAAGTGTCCTGGGATTTTTAATGACCATAGAGAGTCAGGACCGCGATTTAATGTCTCATCCAGAAGACAGTGCTGTTTTTACAGTATTGTGTCCCTGTCACTATACTGGGAAATTAGGACCCACAGAGACCACAGGGAGAGCACCCCCTGCTGGCCTCCCTAATACTACTTCCAGCAGCAACCTTAGTTCCCTTTCAAAGGGAAATCAACATTGCATGAGCTTCACGCTGTAGAAAGTGCCCTCACGTGTGACCTGTATCTGAAGCTTGTGTAACATCATGCCCATTTATAGGTCTGCCATGATCAGGTGACAAGACAATTAAGCTCGTCGTGTGATATAAAAACTTGTGAACTGTGCTGTCAGCCTTATTATTTTCAGCAAGACTGCATGTCGGCCGTTTGTGTAATGCTCACAAAAAGAAAAAAAATCTCTTTACTTTTCTGTCCCTTTAAAAATAAAAGGAGAAAAGTATGAGTGAGAGAAAATTCAGGAAGTGTGTCACACCTTGCTCCCGTTCCATCACTGGGGGGACGGACACACCTTCTGTGTGAAGTGTCTGGGGATGGAGCGTGCCAGGGCAGCCTTCAAGAGGTCTGACTGTGTGCATTATGAATGCCTTACAATTAGGCAGTTCCGCTTGTGGCTCGCTCTCTTCTTGGCCGAAGGGAGTTGGGTTTCAGAGCCTCTCAGATCTGGGCCGGCCACTTCCGAGGCAGCCAGCCGGTTCAGGTCCTGGGGATCTCGTATGGATCTGGAAGAGGAGCTGGAGACGAGCACTGCTTTATCCCTTGCTCTGTCTTCTGGGTCCGGCTCTCCGCCGAACTTTGTAGCTCACGTTGCGACTACTCCATCCATTATGGATGGCCAAAAAAAAGCCTCTCTGACTGAGAGACCAGAAGGGGGTGCCAAAAAATGGTAAGCAGCTCTCAAGCATATAAAGAGCTGCTTGAAGTGATTACTAAGGCAATTGAAAAACTAAATCTAGACTGACCCGGAGAAGAGGAAGTGCTCATAACAGGCTGGATTAGGGCTTTCTCCCAGTGAAAATAAATCTCCCTCACATCGCAGAAAACTCCCCTTTTCTCCAGACATGCATGATGAACTATCTTGCTTCTGGGGAAAACCACACACTAGCTGTATTTATAACCCCGCGATGTTGGATTATTTGGCCATCGTGGGGAATGAATGACAATGCTATTTAGCTATGTTGAAGGTAGAGAAGGTGCTTGCGAGCTACCTCTCTCCAGTGACGGCAGGTAATTTAGGTGGGCTGGCTTTGCCATCCAAGCCATGTAAGGCCAACTCAGCATTGGTGGGCAAGGCCTATGCAGCAGTGCGGCTCACTTGTGGGTCACTGCATACAATGGCAGTGTTGCAGGCCTACCAAGCAGACCCACTGAGTGAGCTCGACATACGGCAGCATTCAGCCAGTTCCTTCCCCATCATGTCAAGTTCGCCTGGGCATTCACGAGTTGAGCCCTGGCCAGTGCTAGTGCGACGGAGGCACAGAAGACAAGTGTGGTTGTCTGCCTCCCCCCATGGAGAGCCAGGGGAACCAGGTGGCCACAGTCACAGCCTGCTAATAGCCCTGATCTGAGAATCATCATAAAGGCCAAGCAGACAAAGAAAGAGTGGTTTTGAGTGGCTATATAGGGATGTATCAAGGGACGTGAGGTTGCTAGGGCAGTTAGCCACCATTAGGGCCTCCCCTAGCCAAGGCTATCCCAAGTTCACAGTCTTCTCTCGTCAGCGAGCTGTCACAGGGCAACAAAAATCTGATGATTTCCTTCCAACAGAATGTGGAAGAGTTAACATCACTAAAAGATCATGTGGCAATGTGGAAACTACTGCCAAATGAGTCTCCATAGGTTCTGTCTACCATAGAAAAGGGTTACCAGGTCCAGTTCAGAGCTCGACCCCCCGGTTCAGAGGTGTGCTCACCATAGTAGTCAGCACAGAGCAAAGCCCGACATTAGTGCAGGAAGTAAGATCCCTCTTGGACAAAGGGGCCATAGAACATATACCCCGTTCCCTGAGAGAGGGAGGTTTTTACAGCCATTATTTCCTGGTCTGCAAAAAAGATGGGAGTATGTGGCCAGTTTTAGATCAGTGTCATCTGAACCGTACTCTTCGGACATACAGGTTCAAGATGCAGATTTTCAAACTTATCGTTCCACAGATTCAGTTCGAGGACTGGTTTGTGATGATAGATCTAAAAGGCACATATTTCCACATAGAAATATTGCCACGTCAAAGTTCCTGAGGTTCCAGAGGCAACGCATACCAATATTGGGTTCTTCCCTTCAGGCTAGCTTTATCCCCTTGCACCATCACAAAGTGTACTAAACTACTCGGACGAGTGGTTAATTCTAGCATGATCCAGGGAACTGGCGATTCAACATCGAGATGTTGTTCTCTCCCACTTGAAGAACTTGGGGCTCTTGTGACAGATAACACAGATGTGGTCTCATATATCAACCACCAGGGAGGGTTATGTTCATGCCCCCTGTTCAGGAAGGCACAATAAATTTTTCTCTGGGCAGCGGGAAAGTTTTTTGTCAGTGAGTGCAATGTACATTCCAGGCAACCAGAATGTGTGGGCAGACATCCTGTTGGGGCAGGGGCTGAGGCCTGGGGATTGGAGGCTCCATCACCAAGTGGTGGAGTACATATAGCAGAGGTTCGAGCAAGCATAAGTGGATGTGTTCACCTCCGAGGAGACAACAAACTGCCCGCTATGGTTTGCCCTCGCTCCTCCAGCACCATTGGGGCTATACGCCATGGTCCACATGTGGCCAAGGTCACATCTATATGCTTTTTCCCCGATCGCTCTGCTCCCACATGTTCTAGCGAGAGTTCACTGTCTATGTCTGCTGCTAGTATCACCTTATTGGCCAGTTCAAATATGGTTCACAGAAATTGTGATCCCTGCTAGATGGCACTCCTTGGGAGAGTCCCATTCACAGGGATCTACTTTATCAAGCCAGAGGGCTGATTTTTCACCCTTGGCTGGAACAATGGAAACTGTGTATCTGGCCCCTGAGGGGCACCAGCTCATAGATACTGGTCTTGCAACTGAGGTTGTAGAGACTATGTTGAACACTAGAGCACCATCCACAAAGAAATTGTATGCGCTCAAGTCGTGACTTTTTGTCTCGTGTTGTAAATAACGTCAGCTAGACCCAGTAAACTGCGTAATGGCTACAGTCCTGGAGGTCTTGCAAGGACTTATCTCAGAAGGGTTGGCTCCATCTACAATCAGGGTCTACGTGGCCACCATTTCATCTGGCCATGCCTCTATTGATGGAGCCTCTGTGGGGCAACATCCTCTAACATCGAGGTTTAGGCGTGGCGTCAGGCAGCTGAGGCCCATCTGCAGACCATGCATACCTTCCTGGGACATTTCTGTGGTCCTGGAAGGTCTGTCAGGCGCCCCATTTGAGCCCTTAGAGTCAGCCTCAGAGGAGCTTCTGACTCTAAACGTAGCTCTTCTGCTGGTCCTGACATCTCTCAAGCAAGTAGGAGATCTACAAGCTCCCTCTGTTGGCCCTTCCTGCCTTGACTTTGGCCCTGGATTAGCACAGGCCTTCCTATATCCTAGGCCAGATTATATTCCGAAAGTGCCTACGTCTGCGACCCACTAACTGGGTCTAGTAAGGGCTCTCTGTACTTACGTCTACTGCTCTAGCCAGTGGTGTAACTCAGAGCAGCTGCTGATCTGCTTTGGCAGTGACAGTAGAGGTGGTGCCGTGTTGAAGCAGCGCATCACAAATTGGATAATGGAAGCAATCTCTATCGTTTATGAGGTGCCCGGTCTCTCTATACCCCTGGGCATAAGGGCTCATTCCACTAGGGGGGGGTCGCCTCTTCAAAGGCTTTGTCCAAAGGGGTACCCTAATAGGGTATGTGTGCTGTGGTGGGGTGGTATACGCTGCACACATTCATTCAATATATACATTCTACCCTGGACTCGAGTGTCTTGCAGTGACCCTCGGGCTCAGATCTTTTGAACAGGCCATGCCCTCAGTATGAGGGAGGGGGTATATTCGTTCCCACAGCGTGAAGCTCACATAAAGTTGAGTTTCCTTTGAAAGGGAATGTCTGGGTTAACACACATAACCCTGTTCCCTAAGAAGGGAACAAGATGTTGCATACTTTTGTCATACTGTGGCCTGCCTGTGTATTGCATCTTCGCTTCAGATAATAGAGGCTGATGGCATAGTTCACAGGTGCCATTTTCATATCGTGTGACATGCTAAATTGCCACGTCACTTGATCACGGTAGGCCTCTAAATAGACATGATGCTACACAAGCTTCAGATACCTGTCACATGCAAGGGCACTACTTCCCACAACATCTTGTTCAGGGTTATACCCAGACATTTTCCCCAGGAGGTCTCCCATCCAGGTACTGGCCAGGCTCAATCCTGCTTAGCTTCAATGGGAAACTAGGTGATAGCTGCAGGGTGATATAAGTATAAGCATTTGGAAGCTCAATAGTAGCAGTCTACCCCACCTGTCTGCCAGGTGACTACAAAGCAAAAACCTTAAAACAAACTATGGAAAAAAATAGCTGACACATGATGAAGGATGGCCTATTCCACTTAGATGAAGACTGGTTTATTCCATTTTAGTGGCTGGCTCGTGAAGCTCAGTGGTTCTGTGCTAGACACCACAAATCTGTGGGTTCAAACTATAAAATAACCTGTTGCACACTTAAGCAAGGCCCATAAGCAGATGGAGATTCTGTGTACTTTTATTTTAACATACGGTGAGTACACGGATAAAAAGTTTACTCCAGTAGTGTAATTTTGCAGATGCAATAGTCCAACTAAAGAACAGCAAGCAATTACACTGTGCAATCTCAGGCAAGAATACACATGGTATGGGTCTTTATCCAGTATTGATTATACAGGCATTATGATGGGAAATAGACAGTCTCAGTAATTCAATGTAAGATTTTGATTTATTTCGGACAAAGTAATGTAAAGTGCTCTTTCAGAAATTGGTGCATTTTAGCTGTCAGTGGTTATGAAATTATAATAGCAGAAAAACAACACTTTGGCCATCAAACTTCCTGAATCAAATAATATTTGGTAAAATCCTGAGATTATAGGAAAGGCGACAATGGAATTGTTTATGCCTAGACTTACCCTATAGCTTTAGTGAATGATTACCTGGACACTGTCGATTTGTACCTTCTAAGAACTACTGCTGTAATCATAAACACAGCCAATCCCAGAAATCACAATATCCTCATCAGGCTTGGGGAGTAATGGAATACATGTAACGACGTTACGTAGTCAGGATTAAAAAACAACAACTGGTAACTGTAATCCGTTATAGTTATGTCAAAAAACAAAGTAATCAGATTACAGGTACATTTTGTAAAAAAAATGGGAATACTATCAGGATTAATTTATTTTTCATTTAAAACCAAATAAATTAATCCTGATAGTATTCCCATTTTTTACAAAATGTACCTGTAATCTGATTACTTTGTTTTTTGTCATGCGCAAAATTTTTTTGCACAAAATTAATTCTGTAGGAATTAACACAGTTTGTTCTCTTAAATGCTTTTGTTAGGGTGACCATACATCCTCTTTTTTCCCGGAGATGTCCACTTTTTCAGACTTTAAAAAAACGTCTGGCCGGGATTTCTAAATTTGAGAAAATGTTCGTGATTCACTTTAGTTTCATTATGATGACTTATGGTCTAATACTGCAACGTGTGCGCATGTTTGCATTGCTTTAACCCCTCTCAGTAATTCCCGCCTTCTTGCACACCAATTGGTCGATTCTAAAAGGCTAGCAGCAACTATTGGCCAAATTCCTGCCTCTCACCCATTAGCCTATTCTCAGCAAATGCGTGAAGGTGAAGTACTGTTGTGTTTGGCATCAAACAGTTGCTTGACAATAGCAGAAAATGGCAGCTGTCCTGAGTCAAAACAATGCCCATGGCTTTTTAAAGTAATTTTTAATTTAATGTTATCACATTGTGATTACATGTGTATTACATGGCCATTCAAACGTGTAAATGATGACAGAAGGGGCAGAAGGTACACTCATGGCATCTAATATTTTATTTTATTCCATGGACATTGAAATGAATGTAGGAATTTATATATATTTACAGTATGTGATGCTAATAGTGTGTCTTTTTCGGTGTATTAAAATCTGCATTCAAAGTAACACTGTTTTGAATGCTATTAAGATACAAACACACAAAAAAATAGGTGTCCTCTTTTTGTAAAACCAGAATATGGTCACCCTAGCTTTTGTGATTACATTACAGCATTTGGAAGATTCCCTTATCCAGAGTGACTTATATTGATCTCATTTATACAACTGAACAGTTGACGGTTAAGGGCCTTGCTCAAGGGCCCAACAGTGGCAGCTTGGCAGTGCTGGGATTTGAACTCTGAAGTCCAATGTCTTAACCGCTGAGCTACCACTTCCCACATGTTTTGGGATAACGATTTTATACATTGTTGAAAGTGATCAAATCAACCATCCAACTCATTAAAAGCTTGCTTACAATATTCAAATAGGCACAATTTGAAAGCAACTTTCGCTTACAGCCATAGAGAAATTGTGCTCTTTTTATATGCATATAGCAGCATAATTTAGCCACACTGAGAGTTTGGAAGCTGTGTTTTTAAAATCTGTGCTCCAGGTGAGGCTCAAACTCACAACCTCAGCATTGCTTCACCTGTACTGCTATATAAGTACTACGCGCTGACCGATTCCGCCACTGGAGCCCTTGTAACGTTAGCTGCATCAGGGGCAATGATATTTTATTTATTCTTTTATTTACTTATTTTCTTGAAACAAATCCTAACATTGAACGTTTTTAAGCTCTAAAATAAGCTCCAAATAAGTGTTTTAGATCATATTGCTTTTCTCTCGACTTTATTTACATATGTGGCCTTTAAGTAATCCAAATGTAATCCAATTACATTACTTTCATATTGAGATACTTGGATTACGTTACTGATTACATTTTTTATGATGTAATTTGTAACTGTAAAAGAATACATTTTTAATGTAACCCTTCCAACCCTTATCCTCATACTAAACATTTTTTCAACACACTTATCATTGTTTACCTTTACTCTTCTACGTCTGTACACTGTACTGATTTATGTTACAAGAGGATTGGTTCCCTTTTGAGTCTGGTTCCTTTCAAGGTTTTTTACTCATGTCACCCCAGAATTGTTCTTGCTACTGTCACTGTCGCTTGGCCATTAGGGATCTAAATTTACATCAGGATTTTTTTAAAGCTGTACAAATAAAACTGAATTGAATCCATAAACTCATAAACGTAGCATGTAGCTTACTATAGATGCTCAAGACTGAAATACATTCACATTTATTTATTCATTTAGCAGACACTTTTATCCAAAGCGACTTACAAATGAGGAAACACAAGCAAAGTGATATATCAAGCGGAGAACAATACAAGTTCATACAGGCTACATGGAAAATTTCAAACATGTGTAATGTTTATTTTAAACAATAATTTGGAGAGTGTTAATAATATTTGTAATTAACTGACCACTGGAAGAAAAATCTTTTTTTGGAAAATGGAAATTTCTGCGGGCGCACGGTGGCTTAGTGGTTAGCACGTTCGACTCACACCTCCAGGGTCAGGGTTTTGATTCCCACCGTGGCCCTATGTGTCCGGAGTTTGCATGTTCTCCCCGTGCTGCCGGGGTTTCCTCCGGGTTCTCCGGTTTCCTCCCCCAGTCCAAAGACATGCATGGCAGGCTGATTGGCATGTCCAAAGTGTCCGTAGTGTGTGAATGTGTGTTTGATTGTGTGTCCTCTGATAGATTGGCACCCTGTCCAGGGTGTACCCTGCCTTGTGCCCGATGCTCCCTGCGATAGGCTCCAGGTTTCCCCGTGACCCTGAAAAGGATAAAGCAGTATAGAAGATGGTTGGATGGATGGATGGAAATTTCTGTTTGGCCTTAAGTAAGACACAGATGTGGCTGTGGATCAGGTGGTAGAGCGGGTTGTCCACTAATCGCAGGATTCGCGGTACAGTTCCTGGCCCACATGTTCCTCCCAGTGACAGGCTAGTGCCTTGCATGGTAGCTCTGCTGTCATTGGTGTGTGTGAATGGGTGAATGAGAAAAAGTGTAAAGTGCTTTATAGAACTGCTAAGGTTAAAAGGCGCTATATAAGTGCAGACCATTTACCAGTCTATGCACACTATTCTAAAGGTTTTAACCCTGCAACAGACAGAATATATATTTTGTTGATGCAACAGCTAAATGAGACAAATATATATACCTGAGTCACTGAAAGCAAAATTATGCTATCACAGATCACAATGTTTTAAGATGGCCCTCTTTGTCTAAAATATGTCAATATGAAGCTTCAAGCATTTATTTTCTGTGGAAAGGTAAAATTAAAATTAATAAAAAGTTATTCTCATATATGGCAAGATTTCATGAGCTATTAACACATAAGCATCTAAATTATTATGTGTTATGCATATGATTATAAAACTAATATTTATGTGAAACACAGGAGCAAAATGCAAAATTTATGAAATATGGTAAGACATATTTATGTCATTTTTTTCCTTTAACATATCCAAACATATGCACACATAAATACACCCATAGACAGATATAAACGTTATGTAAAAATGTAAAAGGTGTTATGATGGAAATGCAGTCTGTTCATAAGCCAGTCGTGAATCCTGTGTTCCCTGATGGTTCTCCAATTGGCCTTTCAAAACATGTCAAGGAGAAACACTTTTATGGTAAACAGAAGCAAATAAGGATGATGTCCTATCACCCACACACAGACATGCACACAAATTCATATATACACCCACATGTAAATCAACATTTTGCACTGTATAATGTGGTGTCACACATCTGGCACACCTGTAAAATGATTTACAGAATCACTCAATTGTAGTGTTGAAAAGCAAATGTCATTTATTTACTACACATAACAAGCTTTTAACATAGTTTTAAGTAATATGCTCAAAGGGTATGGAATTAAAATTGTGTCAAAAGTATTGAACGTAACTTTTCAAGAAACAAACAACGTCGTTTTCGCTAATCATGGTTTATAAATGCACTGCCAGAGTTTTCATTTACACTTTTAAACTTTTCATTTACGATCCACAAGTTTATGTTCACCATTCTGGCACAAACCTTGTGTGGGTGGGCTTAACAGCAGCTTATTCTTATTGGCTAGTGAGATTTGGATCGACAGCTACCTGACCAGGAAGTTTTTGGAGAGAGTTCTGGACATGGTTCTCTGTATAATTATAGTTTTTGCACTTTGTAGTGGAAATTACTTACTTACTTAGTAAGTATATTAGTTTTTAATTAATATCTGAGGTTTGGGTAGTCCCATACGACTATTTTTATCGATCCAAATCTCACAATGAGATAAAATCACTGTTAAGCCTTCCCACATGTGAGATTTGTGCCAGAATGGCAAACATAAATTTGCGGAGCATAAATGCAAATTTTGACAGCGTAAACAAAAACTCTGGCAGCGAATTCATAACCCATGACTAGCGAAAATGAAGCTTATAAAACAGTTAACAAATAATGCTGCTTATTTGAAGACCATGTTAAATTTAATCCACTGAGTTCACTTTTTCACTTTCAGAGTGTTTTTTTTTTTCTTTTCTTCTTTCTCATTGGATATTTATGTTCGTTTCTTGAAAAGTTACATTCAATACTTTTGGTAAAATTTAATTTCATAAAAGGGTTGATTTAAGGAAGACCAGGGGTGGAAATGAACAAACTCTAAAGTTCTCTCATTACAGTACTTGACTACATGCAGTAGTTCACTGTAACGGTACTTTTTTGAGTGTAATTAAATCATAGTTTTACTTTTACGTAATTCTAAAAAAAAAAAAAAAATTGTTATTCAACTTCTCTACATTTGTTTTAATCACTGTTTAAAAGTAAAAAAAAAAAAAAAAAAAAAAAAAATGTATTTAGCCATTGAAGACAGTATGTGCACATTTCAAGACCCAATCACAATTTCCTGATGAAAGTCTTCACTATAGATGACAAATGCATAGTCAGCAACAGCAATGTCTGAGACAGTGGATGCAGATGAGCAGCCTTGTCAACAGTGTGATAATATACAAATCATACGAGCAAAGATATTGGCATTTCACAGCTTAGCGTCCAAACTACAGAAACATGAACATGTAAGACATTAGCTAGCTGCGTAAGCTAGACTAGCTAGCCAGATGCTTTGGTGTTTTACACTATGAAAGCTCTGTATTAAACTTAAGATATCACTTAAATGTTATGTACTGATTACCCACTGTCTTAAATATAAGTGCTGCTACAGTCTATAACCCCTGGCAAAAACTATGGAATCACCACACTTACTTTGTAGCAAATAAACAAATTACTGATATAACACAAAACAATTTTTGTTTAATAGCTGAACATTCTGGCTTTATGAAACATACCTCAAACTAATTAAATTAAATTGTTTTAATTAATGGCATATTTTTTTCCAGATGAAGTAGAGGAAAAAATTATGGAATCACTCAATATTGAGGTAAAAATTATGGAAGCATCAACAAAAAAAAATCACATTTAGTACTTTGCTGCTCCATCTCTGGCTTTTATGACAACCTGAATTCTTTCTGGCATGGAAATCACTAATAAAAAACAACAACAATATTTTCCATTAAGCTGGTTCCAGCTTTCTCGAATAACGGTTCACAGATCAATTTTGCAGGATGGACCCTTGCCATGGACCAATTTTTTAAATTTCCACCATAAAGTTTCAATCGGACTGTTTACTGGCCAGGTCATTGGGTTGATATGCCTTTCCTGAAGAAAAGCTTTTACACTTTTTGCTCTGTGGCAAGATGCATTATCATCCTAAAAAATGACTTTATCACCACCAAACATATTTTCTATGGATGGAATGAGAAAAGTGTCCAAAATTTCAGTGTGCACCTGTGCATTGACTGTTGAGGTCTCCCCTGGTCCTTGACCTGACATGCAAACCCATATCATACAGTAAATGAGTGGGGAAATTTGATTGTTTTTTCTTCAGGCAGTCATTGTAGGAAATTTGGGATGTGTGAAAGTATAAAAACAAAAATTTTGTGAAATGTCAAGCCTGAAGGCAGCTAAATGTAACATGAGATGTATAGGATGTGTGTAGGAGAGGGCGAGAATAGATAGGCCCCAAAAGAGGCCCCCATGACAGCTGCAATGTTAAGATACAGTAAGCGGACGGAAGAACACACACACACACACACACACACACACACACACACATACAGGAATAAAGTTTAGGATGGACTTGTTTATTAACAGAATACATGCATAAATAGAACATTAAAAAGAAACATTACTCTATTTTTTTACAGAATAAGGTTTTACAGAACACCTCACATGACATAAAGTCTTTTTATTTACATGCCAAGGCCATTGAGTATCTTGCGTGGACTTAGGTACAACCGAAAGTAAAGGTGTCTGAGATCGCACGGGAAACATAAGAATAGGTTCATCTTGGGAGGCCCAGGGTTTATTTTGGATCGCCCAGGGTTGTTTGACCAAATTTCTAACTACAGAAATACACATAAATCATAGAACAGTTAAAAGCACGAGTCTGAACCTAAAGAGCACAAAGAGCATAAATAGAGGTACAACTGTACAGAATAGACAAAATGTTAGAATGTTCACTCACCCATGACAAAAGATAAGGCTGTCACTCATCCGTGGTAGAAATAGTTAAAAAGATGAAGGAAGTAAGTGCTTGGAAAGATATAGGCTCTTCAGTGTAAATTACGCAAATAATGACGTGAGAAACAGACCAAGGCAAAGATAGTGGGAAAATTTAGGGCAGCATTCATAGAAAAACCTAAAATCTCTTGGAAATTATGGGAACTTACATAATGAGGATACGTGTGGAAATTTGTGATTGGATGTGCAAAAGGGGAAACATGCGTGATTGGTTAAAGGAACATGTAAGAAATGTATATGAAGAGATTATAACCAGTGAGGACCTTGGTGCAAGTTACATCCTCATGTGGCGTGCACACCTGGTACCAGCTGGTTTGTTTGCAGTCTTGCTTGACTGCAAATAAACCTACATCAACTGAATCCAGTCTTCGTGAGTTCAGCTGTTTTATTCATTTTAAGTGTAAGAGAGATCATTTAACTAATTATATAGATTGTTTCTGTGAGCTAGCAGGGTCAATGTAGGTTGGAGAAGCAAAATATCCTTCATCATCTTTATATGTTTCATTAGAAGAACACCAGACAAAAGTTCCAGCATCATCTCCTTGGCCAATGCAGATTCGTGATTCATCACAGAATATCACTTTCATCCAATCATCCACACTCCATGTTTGCTTCTCTTTAGCCCACTATAACCTTATTTTCTTCTGTTTACTGTAGGTGTTAGAGCTGGTTTTCTTTTGGCTTTCCTGTAGGTAAATCCCATTTAATTCAGCCAATTTCTTACAGTTCTGTCACAAACATTGACTCTTGTGTCCACCCATTTGTTTTTCATTTGTTTTGTTGTGCATTTTCTATTTTCAAGGCATATTGCTTTGAGTTTTCCATTTTCACATTTGCCATCTTCCTTGGTCTACCTGTATGTTTTCCTTTTATAACATTCCCATTTTCTTTATACTTGCACCAAATTTTAGACACAGCTGACTGGGAACAACCAACATCTTTTGCAACACTCTGTGTTGGATTTCCTTCTTGAAGTAGTTATAATCCTTTCCATTGTTTCAATTGACAACTCTCTTGTTGGGGCCATGTTTCCTTTCCATAGGTTAAGGTCTGTAAGCACTCTCTTTTAACTGCTGACTAATTTGCATTTTTAGACTTATGCTGGTATTTGTTTTAGAAACACAAATTACATGGTGATTCCATATTTTTTTCCTCAACATTGAGTGAATCCATGATTTTTTTCCCCCTCTACTTGATCTGGAACAAAATATGCCATTAATTAAAAGAATTTAATTTAACTTGTTTGAGGTATGCTTCACAAAGCTACATTTAAATAAAAATTGTTTTGTGTCATATCTGTGATTTGTTTATTTGCTACGAAGTAAAAAAGCTGGGTGAACGGTAAGGAGAGAAAGATAAGGAGAAAGATAAGGAGAGAGCTACTGTTAATGAGAGAGATTTGAAAAGAGGGATAAATGAATGAATGAGAGTGTATTTTTTTTTTTTTTAGCTTCAAGGGAAATTGAAGTCATCAATCAAAGAGCATTTTGTAGCGTACATAGCATTTATATCCCCTGAAAAGATGTTCTTTGACATTTAAAGGCTTAACTTGCTGGACCAGGCTAAAGGTTGCAGAAAAATGCTAGGAATCACTATCAGTTGAAAAATAATGAAAAGGATTTTACATTAATCACAAATGCAGTTAATGAACCAACACACATTCTCAATTCATACAAAACTTTTTCATATGGGCTAATTTAGGAATCGAAAATGCACAGTAGGGAGGTTCTGCTCTACAGTTGGTACTGAAATATGAAACATTATTGAAGCCTTCAGCCAGCAGTTTGGGAATACCCTTCAGTAGGAAAAAATTGAGCACTTTCTACTATATGTACATACGTACACTCACTTTCCATTTTATTAGGAACACCTATACACCTGTACATTCATGTAGTTATCTACTCCAGCAATCATGTGGCAGCAGCACAATCCATAATATAATGCAGATACAGGCCAAGGGCTTCAGTTAACGTTCACATCAAACATCAGAATGGGAAAAAATGTGATTTCAGTAACTTTAACCGTGACATGGTTTTGTGGCATGGAGCCAGATGGACTGGTTTGAGTATTTCATAAACTGCTGACAGTTCTGTGGGTGGGAATGCCTTGTTGATGAGAGAGGTCAGAGGAAAATGGCCAGAATGGTTCAAGCTGTCAGGAATGATATAGTAACTCAAATAATCACTCTATACAACCGTGGTGAGCAGAAAAGCGACTCAGAAAACACAACACATAAAACCTTCAGGTGGATGAAGAGCAGAAGACCACAACAGGATCCACTCCTCTCAGCCAAAAATGGGAATCTAAGACTATCATGGGCACAGGCTCACAGAAACTGGACAGTTGAAAAAGACTGGAAAAAGACCAGGTGACTTTTTTCTAATCTTCAATTGTCCAGTCTGTAAACTACATTTAAACATCTAAAATCTTTGTACACTGTCATCTGTGTGTAAGCACTTTTCTCTGTACAGATGATGTGATGGTGCAGGAGCATCACTGACATTTTGACAGCTGGTATCTGATTAAAAATAATTAGGCTTATGTCCATTTCACTACGAAATGTAAGTATCCAAAAATGTAATCAAACTGTGTGGAAATCATACTTAGCTAGTAAGGTTTTAGACATCTTTAGACAGACTGACTGCATTTACTATTAAATTTGTTAAAGTGGCTTTTTACCCGATGTGTTCTTTGTAGGCAGATGCAAAGGCAGGGTTAGAAAGTAACCTAAATAAAAATATTTTCACATCACTTTAGTAAAATATATTAGGTTTCTTAAAGCAAAGATGTATTTTATTTTCACAAAAGCTACATTTTGGTCAAAACCAGATCACAATTTTTGGCTATGTTCCAGAATTCAGCCACAGGAACATCCAGCTGGTTTTCACAGACCACCAGACATATGGACAATGATCACTTGATCACTGAATAATGGTAATAATAAATTTGTGTCATTAGAAAACTAACTAACCATGGTAGTGTGCGGAGTTTGGTGTAACGTATTACTGTCATCTAATTACTTTTTGTGATAATGAAGTAATGTAATGTATTATATTTTAAATTTATGTAACTTGATTACAGTTACTGATCTCAATAAAATTATGTTACTTGCATTACAAATTTATTGTTAAGAAAACAATATTAAATAAAATGCATTTTTAAAATAAATCATGCTTACCCTGAAGATTTTTTTCTTTAGCCCTGAATAATTCTCCAATTGGAGCAGTCTGTCACTGCATAACTGAATGTCAGTAAAGGAAGGCCGCCTGTAATTTTATATCTTCAGTGAACGGAGGTGAGACCAATCAGGCAGGGTTTACAGGAAAATACGTTGAAATACTCGTGTCTTATTGGCTCACAGCTCTCAATTCTGCCAAACGCTTTCTCACACAGTCAGTGTGATGAAAAATGGATATACGCCGAATATATATATATATGTTCTTTGAGAATGCATTTCACTGCTCATCATGGCTTTGACCAAGTTTTGAGTTGTGCTGGGGTTCTCCTGGATGCACACCCATGACCCACAGATGTTCAGGGCTGAGAGGGAAATAGCTCTCTAGTCTTCATCTTGATGCATTCACCGTCTCCCCTTGCCGCATCAACATAGTTGAAAGCCCTGAAACCAGCTCCAAGGTGGAAATCCCCTGTGCACCAAGACTTCAAGGAAGTCCATAGATCTCGTAGCAGGTGCAATTTGTAATCAATAGAATGAAGGAACACGTCTGTACCTGGTGGTCTGTATAGGATATGATGCCTTTGCACTTAAGCTCTGGAAGCACAAACACTTTCAACTCTTATAGTGAGTGCAGCTTCTGGCCACTGGTATATTTTCCTGGTTTTTCACATTATTAATTTAATGTGCATTTTTCATCATGGCCAACTTCAAGAAACTTGCTACTGCAACTGCATTTACACTGCTTTTTCAACACCTTACAGTATATTCTAACATTTTTGTTTTTGGTTGAAATTTGAAAATCTAACCAAGGAATAGGTATAAGTGAATTGAGAAATGTTTTAGTGAATTGAGAGATACAGTTATAGAGGTACCATTAATACTAGCACCATCTACGAGTCGTTTATCTATAGGCTTTACAGGATTTCTCCCCAAGTGTGCCTGCCTTTAATAAAGCACTCATTTAGTGTCCCATTAGGATCTGAAAGTGAGTAGTTAAAATGTTCCACAAATATGTGCTTTCCTTATTTAATTGTTATTATGTGTAATTTTCTTTGGTTTGCTGCAACAATAGTGATTAAACTGCTCAAAAACTTTTGATTGGCAGAGAAAGTTAAACCTTTTAGAGTGAAATAGGGTGTGCCTAGTGTTTAGTGCACTCTGGGAGACTGAATTTAAAAAAATGTATGCTGATGTGAAAAAATGGAGTCAGTTCTTGTAGTAAGTCTGAAGCATGAAGAATAAAGGTACATTAGAGGATATGATAGAAAGCCAAGCAAAAGAGAAAGACAAAGAAAGACAGAGCTGTGTAGTCATGTTAGTAGCTCAGACTGAGAGTCACACCTCCACCTCCTCTGTTCTGTAAGTACTATGTCAAAAGCATTGTGCACTAGTGATGTCATTCCCAAATGAATCAACTTTGAGCCAGCTCTTTTAGGTAAGCGTCAGGAGCTGACAAGCATATCTAAAGAGCTATAATATATCCTTCTGCTGAAATTCCATCAGTATTCTGTATTCAAGGTTCTCTAATGCCTTTGATCACATACAGTGCAAACATGACTGAAGAGCATCTAGGGAATTGTACCAGCACCTGAGTTGTTTGGTGAAGCATACTGATTTAGTGCCAGTTTCAGTGAGAAAGTTAAGATGTGTGTTTGTGTGTGAGGTAGCATGGGGTGTGTGATTACACTGCTGCTTGTTACAGTGATGTGGTGTAGTGTATTTTTGGAAGTGAATACCAGGATACAAAAATTACTGAATTCTAATGAAAGTTAAGCAGCACGATAATATTAATACAAGAATTCTTACTGAAAAATTTGCTTAGAAAGCAAATATGTACAACCTTGCTGTTTTTGTTTTTCCATTTATTTAAGTATTAACTTAGTGGTAACAAACAGAATGTAACATACTGTACAATGCTATTTTGTTATTCAGAGGGAAGAATTTATTGCCCAATTTAATCAATATACATGTACAGACTTTGTATTAGAGGTGAAACAGGGTGATGCGGCAAGTAGGGTTGATGCCTCATAGCCCCAAACTCCTGAACTCTATTTACTCTGTGAAGTTCATACGTGTACATCACAGGGTGTACATGATGTTCCTGTCTTGTGCCCTGTGTTTCTGAGGTAGGCTGCAGATCCACTGTGACCATGACCTGGATAATGTGGTTACAGAAAATGATAGTAGAAATGAGAAATAAAGAGTCAGTGGCTACCAGATCTATCATGAGCAAAGAACTAGCATTAGAAGCAGAGCAGGAAGATATGGAGATCTGAGGCTTGATTCCTCTCCAGTTCTAGGCAGACAGGATCCTGACCTCTCTATAAAATGCATGGGGAGTACACGCACACCTCTGACTCACCACACACACACACACACACACACACAAATGCACATAACACACTGAAAATACATTGTTATTGGATCACTCATTCACATGCATTACCGCTGTCACATATACTCCCAATGATTCAATCACACCATGTAGATTAAATTATAAACACAATCACATATTCATCTCCTTCTCAAGAGATATGTTCTTTGCAACCCCCAACACTCCTTATGATCACCAATTAGTAATCCCTAGCTAGCTGCCATTCTCACTTGAACTGAGTTTAGCCTGTCAGTAAAAGAAAAGCTATTACAGAGTCGCCACAGACAGGCTGGGATATTTCCAATAAATAGAATTTCCTTTTATCATCCTACTCTCAGACACACTAAAGAGAGTGAGTGAGAGTGAGATAGACAGAAAGAGAGAGAAAGACAGGAAAATAATAATAAAAAAGATTTTCCACCTAAACTGACTGATGGTACATTTTTTAGTACAGCAGCCCTGAAGCTTCAGTCCATTCGTTGAGTGAGTGATGATGGAGGACTGCTCTGGGGATTGAGACTGTCACCGATCCGGCAGTTAAGCGACCGTCTCATGCCTCTAAATAAGAGCGCACAAGGGAGCTGCAGAAAATGAACGCTACCACCTGCATGCATGAATAAGACTTCTTCACTTCTCTGCCTGACAGTGCACACAGCAATCCAGTCAAGTAATCGCACAAAGTAAAGATGCACACACACACACACACACACACACACACACACACACACACACACACAGAGCTCACTGAGACCAATATTCCTAAGCAGAACAGCAGCAGTTTGAAATTTGAGACATCTACAGAGATCAAATGAGGGATGTGCCATATGAGATAAGAGGACACCAATAGCAGAAAGTGAGATAGAGAGAAGCATTAGATCATCCCACTGGGACTTGGGAAGTGATGAAGTCTGGAGTGCTTGTAACTGATCAAACTCTCTGATTTCCACAGAACAGTTTATGAACCATTAGCAGGCTGAGCACTACAGTATTGAGCCCTGCACCCGTACAAAGTGCCCAAGCTGTCAGTGTATTATGTAACTGTTAAATGACACTTGTTGTTTCTTTAATTCTCTCCAGCATACGCTGAGTGTGTGGGCTCAAGAAGACAGCAGAAACCCTTCCTGGATGGATTTTCTGTTCCATTTTCTCTGTCGGTCTCCAGGGAGTGTTATTGATTTTTCAAAGAAAAGAAGCCAGCATTATGTTTGCTGTCATATCTTAAGCTGGCTCGTTTGTAGCTGTCAATTACATGTGCCCCATGGCTGTTACCTGAGGAGTGATGGAGACTAATAACAGACAGAAAGACAGACTGATAGCAGCTCATCTTCCAAACATACAGAATGCTCAAATCCATGCCAGTCAGTGATGATGTGAAATAAAATGAAAAACAACTTATTGTATTCTACATAATCCAAATTGCAGGGAAGTCCAATTAAAGTGTTTGATGTAATAAAATTTATTCTGTTCCTTGTCTGTAATTGCTTCAGTGAGGCTGCACTCATTACTGCAGTGATTTAATTAACTGGCCAATTAATTGAGGACAAACGGTACCATTCAGTGAAATCCCCTCACTGTAAGTTACCTGTGGACAGATGTGAGATCGCTTCCAGGCACTGTTCATTACTTTTGTGGGAAACAACATCAATAACTTTCTCCTGTACATCTGCTGTCTGAGATCTCCTAGGCTTGATAATGAGTTTCCTTGGTCGGTTCACATACCCAGCTATTATATTAAGAACCCTACAGCCTGTTCAGAAATGTTTTCCTGTTCATACGTCTTTCATACAGGTGGCCACAAAGTCGAGTCAAATAAATCTTCATGCTTTGTGGCATTTATTGTATTTCCAACAGTAGTTGTTACTGCACATACCAAAATGGAAAAAAAAGGTCTTCATAAACACGCATGCTAATAGAAAGCCATATTTCAAAGAGAATTAGAATATAATTGTCCCCATCGCCCACATATGCCTGCTGTCATAATTCAGAATTAAATTTCAAAAGTTATTGGCCACACTGTTAGAAAAATGATAGTGATATTTAGCCAATTTGATTCCTTAAACTTAAGCTTTATACAGAAATGAACAAACCATCAGTCCATCTATGAGGACATTTTACACTTTTCACACACATTTTACACAATATAAAACATGTAGTAAATTAGGCTGAATATATTATACAAAGCTTGCTTATTTAATTTTGCACTGGATCCACAAGGCTATTGTTGCTAACAAGCAGCAGGAGCTTATAGCCTCCAGTTCAGCACTACAGGACTAAATCATAACACTTGCCTCATATATGTATATTTTCAACTCTTATAGGGGCAGACAAATCATAAATTCAAAAGCTATATAGCAGACAAGTGAAAGCTCATGGTAATGCTTGCCCAGAGGCCCAATTAACTAGGGTGAAAAGACTAGCTAATCCTTTGCATTATTAGATACTATGGAAACTAAGCAAGCATTTGAATCCCTGGGAGGGTGACTTTATGTAGCCATAATCTTATGCCACAGTATCAAGATGCTGTGCTCCAGTGAGAAATATAAGAACCGATTGGAGCGTGTTGAGTTTTTTTTCTTTTTCAAGTTGTTGAATGAGTGAAGTTAAAAAAAGAAAAGCTCAGAAGCTAGCATTACCCCCTTTAGCAGAAATCTATCAAATACACTATCAAATGACACATAAAATTGACATTTTGTAGTAATTTTCACAATTTAAACTAACAAATAACAGATCAATCACATGGAAAATTTAAGTACACCCCTACGTTTATCACACCTTCAAATCCATAAAATTTGTAACAAGTGTTCAATATTGGGTGCCAGTGATTAGAAACAGTATTTAAACCTCTCACATCTAGTGTCTGGAGTTCCCTTTGTTATTGAGGTGTGTTGTGTCATCATGCCGAGATCTAAGGCCTTCAAAAAAAAGGTTGTGGATGCCTATGAGTCTGGCAAGGGGTTTTTAAAAATCTCCATATAATTTGAAATACATCATTCCACTGTAAGGAAAATCATCTACAACTGGCACAAATTTCAAACGACTGCCAATTTGTCCAGGACTGGCCGTCCCAGCAAATTCAGCCCAAGAGCAGACCGTATGGTGCAAAAAGAAGTTTCCAAGAACCCCAAAATTTCTCAGTCATCCTCCTTCTACAATCAGAAAGAGTTTGCTTCGCTACCTCAGGGACTGGACAGCTTGCATTCATTGATTCAACTATGAATTCTAGATCATATCAAAGTGTGCTTGAAGATACTGTAATTGTGAGGCCATCTGTCCAAAAGTTGAAGTTGAACCGAAAGTGGACCTTTCAACATAATAATGATCCTAAGCACGAAAGCAAATCCACCAAGGAATGGCTCAAAAAGAAGAAATGGAGGGTCATGGAATGGCATAGTCAATGCCCCAATTTGAATCCCATTGAAATGTGGGGGGATTTTAAACAGGCAGTACATGCAAGAAAACCCTAAAACATCTTGCAACTGAAAGAATATTGCATGGAACAGTGGTCAACAATTCCACCAAGCCAATGTCAGAGACTGGTGGACAATTATGAAAAAACGCCTACAAGAAGTTATACTTGCTAAAGGGGGCAATACTAGCTTCTGAGGCCAAGGGTGTAGTTACTTTTTCCACAGAAGAATATCACATCTATTGATATTTCTGTTGCATAAATGATTGAAAACGATAATTTTTCTTGTGGTTTTGTTAAAATATATCAACTTTATTAATAAGCACTGTTTAAAAGATGATCAAATGTTTGCTTGTCCAAATATGGATAATTTGCATGGGGTGTACTTATTTTTTCACATGTCTCTATGCAGTCTGCCTTTACCAGGCTCCCCGTCTTGCAATTAGTCCACCCCAGCATATAACTTACAAACTTCAGAAATATAAAAGCCACATCTCCTAATGGAGATTAGTCTGACACCAAGCTACTTAGTGAGAAAGCAGAGCTGTTTCTCAAAAAACTCACTATGCACTTTATACTATATACTGTACACTACATTATGTACTTGAGTGTGTAGTACATCATGTATGGTATATAGTATATAGTCATTTGTAAGGTTGTAACCTCTTAAAGAAAACACTAATGCTACTAGTTGTTGCCTCAAGCCATTGAAATGCAACACACACACAGAATGAACAACAAGGGAGCATTTTAAATACAAAACTTCTGGTTTAAATATTTTACATATAATGGCCTTTCAGTGAAATATAACCCACAGTGCCCTCTGTTGGCTCCTCCTCTTCCACTTTGTAGAACAGACCACAGTCACAAAGTGCAAGAAGGGTCTAGCAGTCCATGTTATTTTTTTTTTTAGGTTTTAGTACACCCGAGTATTAATATTGCACCATATCTCACAAGTGTAAACACATTATTCACACAAAAAGTGTAAAAGTATGCAATCTGAGCTTCAGATAAAGAGTTTCCAGACTCAAGATAGCTGCTACTCCTGTTTTTAGCTATTCAATATGCAATTCCCTGACTTTTTAGCAATATTTGCCTCATAGCTCTGGTGCAAAGCTAAACTAAAGCACATTTCAGACAGCAAAGTAGGTAAGGGGAAACTTGTGTAAAGTACTTTATCAGGCAGACTGTTTCTTTAATTTACACCACACTAAAGTCATGCCTTGTCAACATTCCCCCCCAGTAAAGATGTGCTCATTTATACAGGGAAAACTACTGACATCTATTTCACAGGACACCAAGACTACATTCAAGAGAAGCAGAAACGAAAGCATATATTCAAAACACTTTAGCATCATTACAGTATGTGAATGGAGAACAAGATCTGTAGAGACAATGCACAGAATAATGGAAGAAGAAGCCACAATTGATTCACTTTCACCTGATATAAGCGAGTTTAAATGCATAGAGCACAGACAAGCACATTAAAAACTCCTGTTAGCCACTACATTGCCTATAGCAGACATTATATAAAACAGTTTAAAAGATAAATATACACAGATCAATCAAAATTTTCCAACATTAGTGAACAGAAGTATATATCAACTTGCTCTCACCTATTTGAGTGTGAAATGAAAAAATAGACATACAGTCCCCTCCTATTGGAAATTATTGGAATGTCAAAGCCAATTCACTGTTTGTGCTATACAAGAAAAACATTTGGGTTTCAGTTCAAAAGATGGATATGAGATGAGATTTTAGGATTTCAGCTTTTATTTCCTGGTATTTACATCTAGATGTGTTAAACAACATAAAACATAGAACCTTTTATTTAAGACCACTCAATTTTTAGGTGAGCAAAAGTAGCAGTCATGAAAGCCCAAGCCAGTACACTACCATGTTTCACAGATGAGTTTGTATGTTTTGGATCATGAGCAGATCCTTTCTTTCTCTACACTTTGGCCTTTCCATTACTTTGGTAGAGGTTAATCTTAGTTCCAGAACTTTTGTGGCTCATCTCTGTATTTCTTTGTGAATTCCAATCTCGCTTTCTGATTCTTACTGCTCATGAGTGGTTTGCATCTTATGGTATGGCCTCTATATTTTTGCTCTCGAAGTCTTCTTTGAACAGTGAATTGTGATACCTTCACCTGTGATACCTTGGTTTTTCTTCACTGCCCTCACAATTTTTCTGTCATCAGCTGTTGTTGGTTTCCTTGGCCGATCCATTCAATGTCTGTTGTTCAGTATACCAGCGGTTTCTTTCCTTTTTCAGGACATTCCAAATTGTTGTATTGGCTATGCCCAGTGTCTCTGCAATGCCTCTTTTCTCTGCTTCAAAATGGCTTGCTTTTCTCTCATAGACAGTTCTCTGATCTTCATGTTAGCTTTTCCTTTTTAACAACAAATGCTTATGTGAAACTGAAGGCTAACACCATGAGTAGATGTTCAAAGCAATTTATTGTTTAAACAATCAATCTAATAGGACACACCTGGGTAACAAGAAACACTTGTCAGACACATGTTCCAATATTTTAGCTTTCCTCCTAATTGAGAGGTCTTTTACAAAATGTGCTATGTTCTATGTTGTTTAACACATCTACATATAAATATTAGGAAATAAAAGCTGAAATTCTAATCTCTCTTCTCATATTCATCTCAAACCCAAATATCGTCAGTCTACAGCAAATACAAATGAATTGGCCTTGCTGTTCCAGTAGTTTCAGAGGGGACTGTAGCTCATCAACTGCACCTGGTTAGCCACCAGCCAACCAGCTTAACAACTGGCTAATGATAGAAATGCCCCTACAAGAGCAAACTGGCTAATTATCATTCACTAACTTTCCACTAAATTATAAAATGGCAAGACAAAAGCCAAAACTCCATGCAGAATTAATTTTTATCTTGTAGTATAATAGCAGACTCTCTCTCTCTCTCTCTCTCTCTCTCTCTCTCTCTCTCTCTCTCTCTTGATTGGCTATGATTCCTGCCAGTCACTGTGTAGCTGGATTTCTTTCAGCTGGGTGCATGATGATGTCTGATGTATATGAGCTGATGTATGATGTTGCATACAAATTTCTTTCCAATTCTGACTGACACCACTGACATAGTGCTTAGTATGAATTACTATTGCAGGATTGTCACGGTGACTCACCACAGCTCAGGAACAGATTATAGAAGGGGTTTTTTTTTCCATGACCCAATCATCATGTTTTTTTTTTTCTTTTTTTTTTTTTCATTTTAACAAAAAATCCCATTCACTATAGCTTTAAATGTCCATCAGCAAGTCTTTCTCAGAACACTAAGGATACTCTAACCACTAAGTCATTATATACTGCTCTGGCTCTTAGTGTCACCTTGCCAGACAACTCTAGCCATGTTTTTTGTGCTCTGTTAGTCACCACTATCAGCAGCACTCAGGAACTAGCAGTGTGTAATGAGAAATGTAAAGTGAAGAACCTGTCACTGTAGCTGCAGGCTGTGTGAATAGCATTTACATGTTATGGGAGTTTTCCATTAGCTGCACTCTACATAAGCAGATATGTTGAAAACACCGGAGAGTAATCGCAGGCCAACAATCCATTTTTGTAAACACAAGAGCAGTTTGGCAAGGTCAATATACACAAAAAGCTCTTCTCCAAAGAACAGTGCATGCCACAGCTTGACAACAAATGCAAACTCAGGACTATTCGTGTCATGGCCAAGGGCATGTGTCGTTTTCCCATCACATAAATCTACCTGTGAAAGAAGAAGGAGTTTCCCTGGAGGTTATTGGGTGATAACTTGTTATGCATGAGTAGTAAAATAGTACTTGAAATTCAAATGAATAATTTTAAAATGAAACAGCATTTAATGCTTAAAAGTGGTGGTGGTGCTCTCCTAGAGCAGAAATAAACACAAGAAGTTTGTTTTTATGGCAATTTGCAAATTAAAGA